>NC_044555.1:61025498-61262998 GCF_007565055.1 Rhinopithecus roxellana | reverse complement strand
TTGACTTGAAACTCAAAGTATAGTCTTACTAAACACTAATGAAGACTGTGGCATATTTAGATAATTTTTAATTATAAATGCGATGTTATTTATTTTTAAAAGTCTGTTCATTCAGATATTTGTCTAAGGCTGATTTTTTTCTTTCAGTTTCTAATTATACATTTTCAAAAGATGATTACCGTGAAAATGAAAAATAAAATGGCAAACAATTTGGAAATATCGTGAATAAAACTTTTAAAATGTATTTGGCCTATCATGGTTTATGTCTAACTTGATTTTCTGTTGAGCTGAGTTTACAGAGGGATCTTTTCATCCTGTGTTTCTGTTTCCACTTTCTTCAACAGACATTTAAGTGAAGTAAGTTTAAGAAGGAGTGTATCAGGCTACTTACAAAAATAGAATGTTATAACTCAGAATAGTAACAGATCAAATAAAAGGCATACCCTAAACTCTGTGCATTCTGTTGTTCAGCAGTGGACTTGATTAACAAAAAGGAATAGAATGCAAGCATTTTAACTTTAACAAATAGCATTTTATTAGAATTTGTGTCTAAGAACATTAGAATTATGAGTTTAGAAAACATACTTTTATGGTAGAAAGCAATTTGAGGATAATAAATGGGAAAATTCGTAGCAATAAATATGGTAATATAGAAATGAATCTTTTTTTATGGGTGGCATTGAGAAAGAAGCAATTGGCAAGAATTTATGTAGAGAATTAGGGGTAGCTCAGTGCTGCCACTGACCACAGAAGAGGGGTAGAAGGCCATCTTTATGACCTGAAGTTCTAAACTCATCAAAAGGAGCTTGTTTTAAGGTGTTAAAAATGGCTGTCTTCTCCTCTCTCATATTAATGTTTTCTATTAGTCTTTACCTTTCTGAAATTCGTAATGAAAATTACACATCTGTGATCAACAATACCTGTCAACAAAATTATTTTAAAATAATCTACTTAAATCCATATTTACTTTAGCTCTATCATTTGAAAAATTATTATTTTTCTCATTCTGCCATTTAACATTATAATGCTTTCAGCTGAAGAAAATGAAGCTGTTAAGACAGTATATGTGTATGCGGGTGGGTACATAAATCTCTGCAGATGGAACCAACTTCCTGTGGAAAAGTGGCACAGCTTGTCTCATCTCATAGGTCACAGGGAGCTTGTGACTCTTTATGTTGGAAGACTGGGGTAGGTCTAATGTTTAATGAGCACCAAGAATATCCAAAGCACTGGGATGGTTGGTTTGTTAGTTTTTACCATTTAATATTCCTGATATTTCTGTCTTGGTCCCCATCTGCACGTTGATCCCTCTACTTACTTATCCACGAACTCCTGCACTTCTCACAACAACTGATCCACACTCATTAGTCTTCTCAAACATGACTCCAGTTTTTTCCC
This sequence comes from Rhinopithecus roxellana, assembly GCF_007565055.1. Lineage (NCBI taxonomy): Eukaryota > Metazoa > Chordata > Mammalia > Primates > Cercopithecidae > Rhinopithecus > Rhinopithecus roxellana. Next base: position 61,261,600 of record NC_044555.1, on the reverse strand, counting down.
CATCCTTGATCTTTACCAGGTAAATGCTGGTGTCTCCTCTCTCACAGAGGAAAAGGGACTACATGAAAGCATTCTTCCTTAACCTTCTTATTGCCTTCCCTCAGTCTCAGAGTAAACTTGCTATGGGTATCCTTCATCTAATCCTAGATAACCTGCTCTTGGGCTCTTCTTCATCACTTAACACAGCCCCTTCTCTGAAAATAATGCTTTCACATTGGCTCTCAAACATTCTCAAGCTTCAAAAATCAGAAGAAATCCAAACCTTTACCTTTCCTACGCCATACATATTTCTCAGGAGAGGGATCTGTATTTGCAGTTTTTATTCTTGCATGAATAGTTTTCTCCCTAACCTCCCAAACCTTTCCTTTGCTCTACTGCTGGAGTGTAACAGGCAGTGGCTTTATAAATAGCAAATCCAATGGACCATTCTCACCTGTGTCTTGCTGAAATCTTTGTCATATTTAACCTGGCTGATTAAGCATCTGCTCTTATAATTCTGGGCATTTGACACAAGGCTTCATCCCAGTTGCCTGGATTTCTTCTCCATACCCTTGACAATATGTATTCTTATTTTTTTGTGTGAGTTCTGTTTGCAAGATGAATGTGGGAATCTTCAAGACTCTCTTTGTCCCACTGGGGTTATTACTCTTTATATATCTCTTGGGAGATTTTGTACTCTCTCATGGTTAAACTACTGTTAACATCACCATTTATCTGTAATCCTTCCCTTTTCCTTCCATATTCAACTTATATATTCAGAGACAGACTAGACATGCCCACCTAGATATAGTCATAGATATGCCAATAAATATGCAAATGAATAGATGTATGAATAAAGATAGAGATATATATCACTCAAGTTCACAATTAAAGCATTATTTTCCTTCATTAATTTGTTCCTCATCATATAGTCTTTATCATTTGATATGATGAAACACATATCCACCCTTCTTCTCATACCAGAACTCTGGGCATATTGGTTGAAGCTTCTATCTTTTGAGCCCATAACTGCAATCCATCTTGTAGTCCTAAATTTTCTGCCATTTTTTTCTCCCTTCTTCTTTAGTCCCACTATTATGATTCAAGTCATTATCAGCAACTTACAAAGGAAGACAATAACAACATCCACCTCTTCTAAGTGAGGGACAGACTTCATAAGATAATATATTTTGAGAATTTAAATGTTATATGGTTTACTAAAGGTTGACTATTAACAATATTATAAACTTGTCATGCTTAAAGCACTTCATGCCCCAGCAGAATTATTACATTTGACCATAAAATATTATTGAAACATTTAGTGATTTTAGGGACAGATTTACTGTGATACCAAAGGAGCAGAAACTTTATAATTCTTCATTTTTTGACCCCCTTTCCTGGTCCTTGTACCTACTTTTATATTTGTAATTTTACATTATTGCTCTTGAAGAAGACCCCTCCTACAAATTGTGAAAACCTCATGCCTCACAAAAATCACAGTTGTACCTGAGTGTAGATAATGACCTAAAATCCTCTCTACATATAGTTCAGAAATGTTGTTATTTATGGGCAGGTTGAGTTTTATTGGCCTCAAATAAGCATAGCTAGGGAGGAAACCCTCAGTGTGCCTATCCAAATCACTTCCCAATGTAGAAGGTCCTATATGCCAGAGTGCTCTCAAACAAAATGCTTTGGGGTGGTTTTGCTGATCATTTAATACAGAACTCAAAACCCTCATTTCTAAAAGTTATGACTTCAGTTTCTAGTATTTTGTATTGATCTAATTTTTTCTTCTCTCCTAAGAGATGCATTGTAGACATATTAGAAGAGTACGCTATAGTAATACTTATTCCTCTCCCCCTTCACCTTACTCCAACTTTCCTATTATTTTTTCTTTTTCTCCCCTTTTTCTTTTCTTTTCTTTCCTTTTTTTTTTTTTCTTGGAGACAGGGACTCACTCTGTCCCTCAGGCAGGAGTGAAATGATTCAATCACAGCCCACTGCAGCCTCGACCTCCTGGGCTCAAGTGAACCACACACTTCAGCCTCCTGAGTAGCTGGGACAGATTACAGGTGTGCACCACCATGGCCAGGTAATTTTGGGGTGTGTGTGTGTGTACACATATTATATATAGTATATTAAAAATATATAAAAATATCTGTTATATAAAACTATATAATATATATACTGTATATATATTATAATAGTGATTTCAGGGACAGATTTACTATGGTACCAAAGGAGCAGTAACTTTGAGTCTTCATTTTTTCAACCCTCTTTCTTAGCCCTTGTACCTACTTTTATATTTGTAATTTTACATTATTGCTCTTGAAGAAGACCCCTCCTACAAATTATATATATATTTATATTTTAATAGAGACTGGGGTTTGCCATGTTACCCAGGCCGATCTTGAACTTCTGGGCTCAAGCAATCTGCCCACCTCAGCCTCCCAACATGCTGGGATTACAGGCGTGAGCCACTGCACCCAGCCTACCTAATTTTTTAATATTCAGTAAGAATTAGCAGTTAAATTGCTGACTGAAATAGCCCCTAAACCCTTCCATGACAGCTGTTTAATATGCAACATAATTGTAGACATATAGGAAATATTTATTATCATTTACCAATACTGTATATACAGTCACCCCTCGGATATATGTAGGGAGATTCGTTCCAGAACCACCTGCATATACCGAGATCCATTAATACTCAAGTCCTGCAGTGGAGCGGGGAAAATCCCCTTACAGGAAAAGGTGTTGTCGTTGTTGTTGTTGTTGTTGTTGTTGTTGTTGTTTTTAGGCGGAGTTTCTCTCTTGGCATCCAGGCTGTGGTGCAATGGTGCAATCCGAGCTCACTGCAATCTACGCCTCCCTTTTTCAAGCGATTCTCCTGCCTCAGCCTGCGAGTAGCTGGGATTATAGGTGCCCGCCACCACATCCGGCTACTTTTTGTATTTTTAGTAGAGACAGGGTTTCACCACGTTGGCCAGGCTGGTCTTCAACTCCTGACCTCAAGTGATCTGCCAGCTTTGGCCTCCCAAAGTGCTGGGATTACAGTCATGAGCCACCACACCTGGCCAATACTGTATTTTTGATCTGCATTTGGTTGAAAAAAAATCCACATAAAAGTGGACCCATGCAATTCAAACCTATGTTGTTCAAAGGCCAACTCTAGTTCTATTCATTTTAATGTTAAATTATTTTTCAGCCTGAAAACAAAATTGAGAAATTGTTATAAAAATGAAACTAAATTACTCCTTAAAATTTATGAAATATACTTTGAAAAATAAACTCTACATCTCTGTGTTATATCGAATAACCACAAATACACTTCAAACAGAAAAAAGTTAAATTTTATTTAACAGAGTATCAATTTAAATTTTAGTTTTAATGATTTAAAATGATTTTAATTGGAACAAATCTACTACACTTTATTGTCAGCATTGCCAAGAGTCACAATATTAAAAGCATGCTTTAGTTAATTTTTCTCAAAATACCAAGAGTTAAACTTGTATTATTATTGTATTTGTAACATTTGTTTTTGGTAAAAGCTCTTCAAATTTGTAAAAAAAAAAAAAAAAAAAAAAAAAAAAAAAAAAAAAAAAAAAAAAAAAAAATTGAAATAGAATTTCTGTAACTCACTTTGAAATAAAATTCATATGCATCTTTCAGATAGGATTGCCACACTGTAAACCATCTTATCCAAGTATAGTCTATAAAAGAATGTGATTAGATTGTGAAAGCAAATCAGTAATCCATATACTACATTTAAATCTTATAAGATCAAAAAATAAACTTAAAAAACCCCCAAATTGGGAAAAGCAAGGAACATACAACTGTCACTGATATTTTAATTTAAATTTAATTATAAATGTAATAAGTTTGATTATAGTCTGTCTTCTGAGAAGACATAAAAATAATAAAGGATGATACTTATCATTTGAATTTACATTGAGTTAAAAATGAAAGGATATTCACCTACACTCATGCTCAGATCTCTACTCCTCTACACCATACATATTATAGAAAAGAGTTTCCTGCAAAGGAGGCATGGGATCATTCATAGGCACAGTTGAGCATGAGCCCTACTCAGCATCTCAGTTTGTTCAGAATGGGAGAGACACTGTGTATCCACCTTTTAAGGGCAAACAAAAACAGTGTTGTCTCAGAACTATGCAGAAGAATGGATCTTGCCTACCTCTGTGGAATAACGTGGCCTAAAACTAATCATTAGGGTAATAAATATTTTCTTCCTTTTCATATTAGTAAATAGATTCTACATGTCCTTGGACAACACTAGAGATTCATTATCAGCCTTGACACTGAAATAGGAGGTGATTGTGAAAGGCCATGGAGTAAGTTTCAGGTGCCTAACGAGAACCTCTCAAAACCTAGTAGGAGTTGGCTTTTGTGAGGGAAGGTGCAACTCAGCAGGCTGCTGGAGTTGAAGTCGTTCATTCGATAGAGTTCAGTGTGTGGTTGAAACTGAATGAAGCACTTTGTCAAAATTCTGGTCAAGATCAGACACTTCTCAAAGGCGTGGTCACTCCCACCTCTGGTCCATCTGATGAGAACCTTGAAATGTATGCCTTATTTCTGGACTAAGCCTACTAGGACAGATTGACTGGAGTAGGACCTGGCCTTTTCTCTAATGAAGTAAGCAAAGTATTTAGAGTGACAGCCACGACATCATACATTCCATCTCCAGGCAGGGTGAACCACATGGTTGAAATTGGTTGGGCCGGTATAATTTTGAAGCTCATTCTTGGTTCTTAGAATCTCTTACATGTGTTGTAATCTCTCCTGCTCCAGACTCTTAAAAACAAATCACATTTTCAAGTGTCTGGCATACTAGAACTTCTCCAGAGAACTTGTTCTTAGATTAAGCATGGAAGCTCGGAGTTGAAAAGGTTGAAGGCGCATTCAAATTTAGTGTTCTTATTCTCCTCAGGCTGGTGGTTTGAGCCCATTCCATAGTCTTATCAACCTTATGGTATATTGATGCCATACTCACTGCATACTATGACATGCAGAGAGCTATAACAATTGTGAACTCATACTGTGAGTTCACATCCAGTCCCATGTGGCTGAAGCAAAACATACATTCTGTGTGATTGAATTCCACAGAAGAAAGGGCCTCGAAAGACTGCTGCGAGAAAAAATGTAAGTGAGAGGTCATTGGTATATGCCAGGGTTAGACATCTTCATGGTTGCTCTACAGAAAGAACCCAGAAAGGCAGCCAACACAGCTTTTCCTTGAACATTGTTATCTACTGTACAGTTCCCGAGCCATAGGTTCATTGAAATTTCTGTGAGAACGTTTAGTTCTATGTCTCTCATAGCAAAGGATCAGTCCACTGCTACAAACAGACCAGCTGAAGAACTCTTCCTAATTGTTGAAGTTACCATGAGTAGGCGATCTTTTTTATTTTTTCTGGGAACTTGATGCCAAATCTCCCTTCCACTCATTCAAAGAAAGAACATGGATAAAATAGAGCATGTTCCCAGGAACACTGTGATTCCAACAACAGAGAAAGACTGTAATTTTCCCTTTGGGAACACATTCTATATGGTACAGTTTCTTACAAACAGTAGCTAGAATGATCTCATTACAAGTAATCTCTATAATGTACAGTCCTTCTTTTAAACCAACTGGACTCTAACATGATTTTCAGCAACAGCTGTAAGAATTGCTTTAATAATAGCCAACATCCTGTCTTCTGGTGGAAAATACACAGATTGATTTTCAGTCTGTTTTTACATAGGATAGATTTAAATCCTTCCAGAATCCTGGCCATCTTAGTCTTTTCATTGTCATTTTCTGTTAGAACTAGCAGTAGAATTAGTAGAAGACCAACAGAATTGGCCTTCAAGGTACCTGTAAGAGATAAGCTGTCACCCTGAATATACAAAACTTATCTTTGCTCATAGCGTGCATAACATCTGAAGCTAAGACAGAGCTCATCAAAATATCTTTATCTCTAAGATACAAGATTGGCTCACAGCAATGCCAGCTGGATGGATTTTCCTTCAGGTAAATGAAGCCTTAGACTTCTCAATTCTTGAACAAGTTGTTTGGCCTGCCTGGCTTTCTAAAGAGAGATTGCACGCCTTAAAGACTTGCCCAGATACTAACTATAGTGAGCTTTCAAAAGTGGATCCAGCATTCTTGATTCTGTATCAGAACTTCTCAAAATCTCAAACTCTTTGGTCATCTTAGAAACAGTAGCTTTAAAACACTCCAGAAAACCTTTCTCATTGCTGATCTAATGCAGGCTTTCCACAATTTAAGTTTCCCAGAAGGCAACCTACTCTTAATGACAAAATCTTAAGCTCATTTTCACATTGCACGGTTTGAGCTGCTAAGCTATCCACAACAGAAAAAAGCCTTTCATTTTCACCAGTTAATTTATTTTCTTTTCTTCGAACTTCACATTCCTCTTTGCAAAATAATACTTTCTTCTCAAGTTCAGATTTAATTTAGAAATCTCTTGCTGATATCCTAAAGTGGCAATTTTCCTAGCTACATCATAAGGACCTCAAAGCTCACTGCTATTTGTTTGGAGAAGTGCTATGTGCATTCACAAAGTGTGTGTTGCTTTGAAGTCTTATCATGGTATCCTCAAGCTAAGTTTTCATCTCTTTGCTCAATATCTAAGGTTTGGAGATTTACTATTCCATGGAGTCACTTTTCTGCATGGCCTTTTCATCTTTTCCTCTTTGTCACTAAACGTTCAGGAAATTCTCTGTTTCTGTATTCCAAACATGCTTTAATCTCTGAGAATTCTTGCAGGACTGGCTTTTATTACTGATGGGCAGTTCTGTGTTTTTGGTCTACGATTTTGTTCTCTCTGAAGGTTCAACCAGTTGCTTATAAAAATCCTTCTTTTCCTGACTCATGATGTAGCACCTGTTTTCTAGTCCTCTCAAGTCTGGGTATGGAATCATCATTCTTTTGGAAAAGTATCAATGTATCAAGTTATCACTTGAGTATATTTGAATGAGATATTTATTATTGAAATGCACACTTTCTTCATTCAAATGTTTGATTTCTTTATGTTGGTTTCCATTTTTATGGCACAAAGTGAAAAATGAAGGGACTGTGAAATTTGTGTGCTTTCTTATAACTTCCTACTCAGTTCCAGTTTCTCTTGTGTTGTCTTCACACCCTTCTTTCATAAAATTCAATTTGCAAGTGAAGTAAATCAAAATATTCTACCTCAAGGGAAAGATAGTTCTTTGACATATTTTAAGATGGTTGTTAGAGAGCCAATAAACTGAAGTGGTCTTGAAAAGCTAACTTTAGTGGGGGAAATTCGCATCTATAGAGAATGTTCTCTAAATCCTGCTGCACATCATCACCTATGGTTAATGCGTTTATTATTAAATAGCTTCAAGATAATCAGAAATCCCCAATTAGAAGAATAATTTTCCACTGTAAATGTAAACCCAATGAATTGCAAATGTAATTCTGAGAAGCCTGTATAAGAACAAGGAGGTAATATTTCAGTATTTCTTAGCATATCATCATCCACAAAAGTAAAGTTATGTTAGAAGGACCCCTGACATACAAACTGTAAGGTGCTTCTAGGTTTTGTATGTTTTTCTAATTTAGTGGAGCAGTGAGTGAGCCTAACAGATGTCCACGACTTTGTAACAGTGACAAGTAAGGTCAGCCACAGGCATTTCATACCACCAGAAATCTGGGTTCCTAATATGTCTTGACTCTTTGCTCCAGTGAATCTTCTTGGTCTACAAGCAGACGTTTTTGTCTTTTCTTCTTCCCTCACTTACTCCTTCCTTCACTTATTTTCTTCTTTTCACGCTTTCTCTCTTCTTATTTCCTTCCCTCCTTTGCTTTCTCCTTTCTTCCTTCCCTTCCTCCCTTCTTTTCTTTTTCCCTTCCTTCCTCCCTCCATCCCTCCTTTCATTCTTTTCTTCTTTCCTTCCTTTCTACCTTCCTCCCTTCCTTATTTCCTTTTTTTCTTCTGTCTTTAATTAGTGATTGCTATAGGCCTGGCTTTTTTTAAAAGCAATGAAGTCAGAGCAGTAAACAAGGTAGAGAAGACCTTGCCCTCTTGGAGCTTTTATTTCAGTGGTGAAGACAGAGAAAACAAGAGCAAACATATAGATAAGTGATGTTGTAAAGGGAAAGTAAATGAGTTTAAAGAAGAAAGAGTAAGAGTGGTATGTGACAAACAGATAAGTCATTGTGAGCATCTAATATTTGAGTAGTTGATTATCGTGAGAACTTAACAAAAAATTCTTTCAAAGTACTTACAACAGTCCCTGACAAGGAGTAATAACTGGGTAAATACACTAGCATTGTCATTAGCATTAGAATCAGTACTCCGAGTTTTGTTTTGTTTTTGTTTTTTTTAAAGCAAACCCAGTGGCTATTAGAAAGGCATGAGTTTTCTACTATTAGGAGTGTTGTTGAATTCCCCTGGAGTATAAGAGAAGTCGTCATGGAGATAGAGTTTTGGGCAGGAGAAAAGAAGGGGCAAGAGGTAGCAATACAATTTTTGTGGAGGTTGAAAAGTGCTGTGGAGAATCTCCAGATTATTTACTTCATGTTTCAGAATTGGTATTTATTGTTATGTTTGAACATGTGTCTGATCTGGGAAATGCACAGAGATAACATGGCTTAAGAGGTACTAGAATGCTGAAATCCTGTTTTGTGTACCATGGTTTCCATTTCAGATTGTAGAAAAGAAACATTACATTCTGGGGGGGGGGAAAAAAATTAACCATGTCAATGAAGTCTCCTTGCCTTCTTCTAACTTATAATAAGTTAACTGTCAGACTGGTACTTTACCTCATGAGGGTAACCTGAATTAGGAGTGCCCCTGTGCTAAAACACCAGCACAAACCAAAGGTTCATACATAGCAATGAGGAGAATGTCAGAACCCTGAGGTCCTCAATTCATTATTTTCTTTATTCCACAAATTTTTAAGGCATATCCATTATATTAAAACGTGATTATATGTTCCCTACGTTTTAGTACCCAGATTGAGATGGAACAACTTTAGAGCAAAAGAAAAAAATTGAACAGTTTTATAAGAGAACTAAAATGAAATATTAAAAAATAAAATCTAAGCTAAATGATAGAATTATAAATTACTTGATTAGATAATATGAAACAGGGTTATTTACATACATATCGGATGGTTGTCAAAATATTAGCTGTTTTGGTTTTCTAGAAGAGTGGTTCTAAAGTGTGGATGGATATTAAAAACACATGCGAGGTTTTAGAAACTACAGATGTCTTCTTGGCATCGAGAAACACTGACATAATTTGTCTGGAGGGTGACCCAGGAGCTGAATGTTTCAAATGCTCCCCAGGGGAAGTCAAAGTTGAGAACCCTTGCTCTAGACAGTGGTATCAAACTTTACCTTGTATCTGACTCACCTGGAGGAGTTGTTAAAACAGATTCTAGGTCCCACCCCCAGGATTACTGGTTTAGTAAATCTTAGATGGAACCTGCAAATGTGCATTTCTTGTAAGTTCCCATTTGATGCTGAGGTTGCTAGTCTGAGGATATAGACTTTGAACTGTTTTGAAAGGTAGAATTTCTGGCCCCACTCCAGATTTAAAGAACCAGCATCCATGTTTTAAAAAAAAAAATTCCCAGGTACTTCGTGTGCATAGTAAAGCTCAGGAAGCAATTGTCCTAGAAAAATTGAATTAAGGAAAATGCCAACAAGTGGGATTAGATTAAACAGTGGTGCTATGGTCTGAATGTTTTTGTCCTTCTCATATTTATATGTTGAAATCCTAACTGGTGAAGTGATGGTATTAGGAGGTGGGGCCTTTTGGGAGGTGATTAGGTCATTAGGGCAGAGCCCTCAGGAATGGGATTAATGCCCTGATAAAGGAGGCCTTGTCCTTTCCATGATGTGAACTAGAAGGTACCATCTATGAGGATGCTGCTGGTGCCTTGATCTTGGACTTGCCAGCCTTTCGAAATGTGAGAAATCAAGTTCCATGGCTTATAAGTTACCAGTCTAAGATATTTTGTTACAGCAGCCTGAATAGACTAAGAAAACTGGCAAACACTTTGTCAGGAAATAACATTACCACTAGAAAATAGTGTTGTGAGAATCTTCAGGCTACATTTGCATCTTCCTGACATTAGGGTATAATTGGGTTTATCCTGCTAATAATTCTCTCTTTGCAAATAAGCTAATGAAGAGCAAAAACAAATATTATCTGACTTTATCTTTTGAAGAGCTCCACATTCTACATTATATAAGTCCCAATTGCAGTAGAAAAATCAGAAGCACTACTAGGTAATTTGTCTTCTGTATTTTCAATCAGCCCTTAAATGACAGAAGCTAAGTTTAAGATCAAGTTTTATTATATCTAGTACAATATTTTGTCTCCTTCTAAATTTTATCTTAATAACCTTTTAAAAATTTATAACAGCTTTGCATTTACAAAAATGACAATAGTACAGAGACTTCCTGTATCACTCATAAACACTTTCCTGTATTGGTACATCTTACATTGGCAGAGCAGATTTGTCACAGCTAATGCAACTATATTAATATATTATTGTTAGCTAGAGTCTATACCCTATTTGGACTTTTTTGTTTCACCCCAATGGTGTTTTACTCTTTGAGAATCCTATTTAGGATGCCACATTACATTCTGTTGTCATATCTTCTTAAGCTCCACTTGTCTGCATCAGTTTCTCGGCCTTTTCTTGGCTTTTATGATCTAGACAGTTTTGAGAAGTACTGGTTAGGTATTTTGTACAGTTTTTCTCCATTTAATTTTGTCTGATTTGGTTTTCATTTTTAGATTTATGTCATGGTTTTGGAGCAATAGAACACAGAGGTAAAATACCATTCTCATCACATATCGTATGTGATAAACTGATATTCCTCATAGCAGGAATGAGGTCTGCTGTCTTGTTTACCTCCCTGAGGTACTGTTTGTCAGGTTTCTCCACTGTAAATTCATACTTTATCCCCTTTTCATATACTTATTGGAATAAAGTAAATATACTCTGCCTACCACAGAAGTGGGAAGTTATGCGTGATCTGCTTGAAGGGTATGCATATCAACATTAATTATGTGAAATTGTCCTGCAAAGGGGCATTACCTATTCTCCCCTGTTTACTTATTTTATTTATTAAGTCATTTATTTGTATCACTATGAACTCTTGGATCTTTATTTTATATATTTAATTATAATTCTATACTACTTTATTTTGTTCCTCAAGTTGTTTCAGCTTTGGCAAATAGGAACTTTTTCTGCTGACTCCTGTGTCCCTTTGACACATCCTCATCTTTGTCATCTTTGTAGTTATTTGTTTGTTGTTGTTGTTACCCAGGCTGGTGGAGTGCAATGGCCCACTACAGCCTCAACCTCCCAGGCTCAAGCAATCCTCCCACCTCAGCCTCTTGAGTACCTAGGACTACAGACACGCACCACCACACCCAGCTAATTTTTAAATATTTTTGTAGAGATGGGATCTTGATATGTTGCCTAGGTTGGTCTTGAACTCCTGGGCTCAAGAGATCCTCCGACTCTGGCCCTCCCAAAGTGCTGGGATTACACACATGAGCCTCCACACCCAGCCTCGTAGTTATTTCTTGAGGACTTTCTTACTTTCTATCAGTATAAGGTGCTGCAGGATCATCTTGCATGTCGCTTACCCCAATCCTAGAATTGGCTATTTCTACAAGAAGCCTTGGTTCTGTTACCGAAGAATGGTATTCTTCATTGGCAAATAGGTGGTAGTTATGTTTGAAATCTTGATGCTTCTAGGCCCACTAGAGCAAGAAAATATATGTGTGTATGCTAACTTCTACACGTACATATATCTATAAATATTTCTGTGTATGTCTATCTATCTATCTATCTATCTATCTATCTATCTATCTATCTATCTATATTAAGCTAAACATGAGTTATTTCTGACATCCAAAGTTCTGATTCAGTACCAAGTGGATCATTCTAGCTTTACTCCATTGCTTTTCTGTGCCTTCCCAATTCAACAGTAACGAATTTATATCCATCACCTACTATTCATTTATTTAGTCATTAAATTCAATTTACATGTATGGTGCTTTCTGTATTGTTAAATGGTAATTCTATGAGAACCAACTTTACCAATGAGCATTTTATTGCTATTACGTAATCTATCTACTAAGAAAATTGTATAAAATTATTTTAAATTTGTAATATGCCAACTGCTATAAAATTCATTACTTATATAATAAGTCTTTGGTGTTTTAATTGATGTTATCCACATATGTGGATGAGAGGACACATAATATATGGATTAACATCTATTAAACATCCTTCTAAATGAGAGGATAATTAGATATGTACGGTAAGTTAGTATGACGAGGTTCAACTAAAATCAGGGCTGGGGTTCACCTGGCACACAGTGGTGGATACTTTCCAGGGAATAAAATCTTGACATATTCCTTGGATAGTTGATAACTGGCTACTATTCTCAGTGCCCCATCTGGTACCAGAGCTGCCTCAAAAATTTCCTCTGGATCTTGGACCCATTCAAGACCTGGTAACTAAAGAGTTAAGGCCTGGAACAGCAGGGATTCTTCATGATCCTGTGCTATTTTTGTATAGCCCCTTTTACATCGTAGAATTTGCTAGCACTGGTAATTAACCATTCCAAACGTCACCCCATTTTCCATATGAAACATGATTGTGTATTGAAAAAACAAAATGATTGTAGCTGTAATGACATCAGGAGCAGTGGTTCTGCACATTTGTGATTGCAAATACGATTACACAGAAGCTTCAGTGTCATTAACAGAAAATCTGCAACTGAAATGTTTCCTCTGAATTGCTTGGCACACAAACTTTTCTGTGGTACCTGCTTTAGTTGTCCACTCTGAACCAATATCAATTGGTGAGTTTCCAAATTATGAGCAAGATATGGTTTCCCAGAACTCTTGTACTTTTGTGAAAGATAATTGGACACAATTTTATTAATTTGTGGAAGTTGTTGGCTTTTAGGTGCTAGATTATACATATTATATATATACATATTATATATCTATATAATATTACATATATACATATTATATATCTATATAATATTACATATATACAATACAATATATAATATAATATGTATATACATATAATATGTGTAATACATATAATATGCATATACAATATAATATGTGTAATACATATAATATGTATATTATACATATCATATATAGATATGTAAAATGACATTGAAACAGATATAAAAAGAAACTTACACGTAAAGACTTTTTAATGTTGAACATTAGGAAGCTTAAATGGTAAGCAATTATGTAATAATTTATACCTTTCTTATTAAAATGTTAATTAAGCATTCTATTCTAACTTTAAAGCTAAAGCAATGCTCAGAGTATTTAAAATAAATGTAGTGAATATTTCGCTACTTACAAATGTATTTTACAATGTGTAAATCTGATGTAAAAACTTAGAATGTGAAAGTTATTTACACTGACTATTTTCTGACACTGCAGTAATATTTTCTCAACTTTGTTATGAATTCATAAAACTTTTGGATGCACAATTAATTTTGGCATGCTCATCTCATTCATCTGATAAAGCATTGACACTCACTGAAATAGAAATTATACTATTAAAAAATTTCAAAAGCTAAACTGGAAATGAGAAATTATTGAAGTCGACCCTCATTTTACTCAATACATACTTAGATATTTGTGAAAGGGGCACCTTTGCGTGTTGGGTCAGAGTCTAATATTTATTAAAGTATTTTTAAACATGCCTCTTCTAGATACCTTACTGGGTTTTTCTGTAGATTTTTTTCATCTGGAATCTTAATTTTAACTTTTTAAAACTTTTTAAATGACACATAATACTTGTACATATTTACGGAGTACAGTATGATATTTTGATAAATGTATACAATATGTAATGATCAAATCAGTGTAATTAGCACATCTATCACCTCAAACATTTCTTCTTTCTTTGTGTTGCAAATATTCAGAATCCTCCCTTCTAGTTATTTGAAAATACCCATGCATCAGGATGGCCCATCCGAAGCAGTTGCAGTCCACAGCACTCACGGAGAGGAATGAAAGGGATGAGTGAGTACAGCACCTTCAACTGAAATAGCTGGGTTCTCACATAGGGACTGATTAGAAAAACAACTCGACACACAAAGAAGAAAGGCAGAGTGGGGTTACAGCCCAGCAGGGAGTGACACAAAGCCAAGGGAACCCCCACACCCAGCCAAGGAAAGTGGTGAGTGACTGTGTGACGATATTGAATTATAATTCTATACTACATTATTTTGTTCCTCAAGTTGTTCCAGTTTTGGCAAATAGACCTTTTGGCCTTCCAAGAAGGTTTGTGTTTTATTTTATAATTTTTCCCACCATCCTGACTGAACCCCTACACAAAAGAAGACATACATGCAGCCAACAATCATGTGAAAAAAGCATCACGGATCATTAGGGAGATGCAAATTGCAACCCCAATGAGATACTGTCTTACACCAGTCAGAATGGCTATTCCTAAGAAGTCAAAAAATACAGATGCTGGTGAGGTTGTGGAGAAAAAATGCTTATGCACTGTTGGTGAGAGTCTAAATTACTTTAACCATTGTGGAAGACAGTGTGCTGATTCCTCAAGTAGCTACAAAAAGAAATACCATTCCACCCAGCAATCCCATTACTGTGTATATACCCGAAGGAATAGAAATCATTTTATTATAAAGACACATGAGTGCACATGTTCATTGTAGCACTATTCACAATAACAAAGACATGAAATCAATCTCAGTGCCTATCAGTGGTAGACTAAATAAAGAAATTGTGGTACATATATACCATAGAATATTATACGGCCATTAAAAGAATGAAATTATCTCCTTCGCAGCAACATGGGTACAGCTGTAGGCCATTATCCTAAGCAAACTAACACAGGAACAGAAAATCAAATACTGCATGGTGTCACTTATAAGTGGGAGCTAAATGATGAGAATACATGAATACATAGAGGAGAACAACAGACACTGAGGCCTATCAGAAGGTAGAAGGCGGGAGGAGGGAGAGAACCAGGAAGAATAATCAATGCATTCTATGCTTAATACCTGAGTGACAAAATAATCTGCACAACAACCCCTCAAGACACAAATGTATCTATGTAACAAACCTGCATATCTACCCCTGAATTTAAAATAAAAGTTAAGTAAATTTTTTTAAAAGTTTTGGACGACTATACTGAATAAACTCATTTTTCAGTCACTTTTACAGAATCTTAACTGCATTCCTGAGAGACTGCTTCACAAACACTTGCAGAAAATAATATATATTTAAATGGAATAACATATAAACAGATTGCTTAATAAAAACAGAGTATGTAGTATGGCATTCTCTAGCAAATATCAGAAAGCTGTATTTAGACTCTGGATGTTATTGTGAGAATAAAATGAACACCTTTCCTCTCTCGCCCATTATTACCATATTTCTTGGAAAAAAAAATGTTTGATTCAAAAATTTGCCATTTATTTGCTCTGCAAGTAAATGAAATTTTGCCTTCCTTTAAATTTGAATATCATCCATACCATTATTAATATTTATTTTTACATTCAGATTCATCTTTACAGTTCTCCCTTATCCTCCATTTACTCCTCTTTCTTTTATCAAATCAAGTTTTGTCGCCTTTTCTTCTACTATTGCTTCTTACAGCCCTTTTTCTGTTTCTACTGCTAGTAATCAAATTGTAGGTTTGCATATTCCTTTCCAGAATCATAGAAAAAAAAAAAGAAAGGCAGCAGAGAATAGATTGCAAGAGCCAATTAGCCAGTCTCCCTGATTCCTGTTTTTATCTTCAAATCGATATACTCTCAATATTGGCTATAGAGACTATAAAACAAAGATGAAATCAGATTATATCTATGCTCAATACCTTCAGGAAACCAAAACCTAATTTATTCAACTTGAACTTTACTGCTCTTTTCAATATCATTTTATCTTATCTAGGCAAACAATTTGTTGTCACTTATTACAAACCATTCTCAGAGTTGTCTGCTCAAGTGTCCGTCAAATTTCATGCTTACCTGTTTTGCCTTGCTCTTTTCACGGTCTTCTTTCTAACACATCTCTCTTGGTCATCTCATTGTTTAACTGACAACTTTCTACTCATTCTCTTTGATCAAACGTATTTGTTTATCAATTATCTCTTGTCTCTACCATTATAAACAAATAAATTCCTCCTTTTATTATACAAATTGTCATGCTCTGTGTGTGTTATAGAAATCAGTGGACATATTTAAGGAAACGATATACACTAGCATAGATGATGCCTTGCAAGGAGCACCTTGTTGAGGGCGAGGATCACTCAGAACAAAGTTACATACACTGAAGCAAAAGATGCATGTTTTTAAATTTTTTTATTTTTATGAATGTAATATGTGCTCAGTAAACTTTTACCATCCACCTGGAGAGGGCACCTACTCCAAATTAAAACAGTTTCATTGTGAGTTAGATTAGTACTATACAAGGTTGCTTCCTTCACTTTAATGTGACTACTCTGAGGGCAGGAATCATGTCCTTTCTTTGGTATTCACTCTCCTCAAGCCTAGAATACTTGCTGTATTGTTTTGGTAAATTAAACCTTGGGGAGTAATAAACAAAATAATAAATTAAACTTCTTGAGAATCGAGCTTAAAAATGTCAAACTTTAAAATTTGCTGTATTCCTTTTCCATATTCTAAAGTTTCTTGCAATAGTAACCAGGTCTATAAAATAGTAACCAGGTCTATGGGTGTAGATCAATAGAAATTACTATTTCTTCATTGAGTATATGGCATTTGAAGTGGTGTTGGTACTAAAATATTTGTACCTCCAAAGCATATGGAACCTTGAAGACTAAGTGGTAGTGCCATTGATAAGAAACTCAGAGAAGATGCCTAATAATAAATAACTGCCACATGTGTGCAGATTTTTTATTTCCAGACTTTATCCTCACGTTTGTTTAAGGAGTATGTGGTTGTTGAGTGTGGAATGATAATGATATAATAACAGTAAGGAAATGAATTAGGGTGACTAAAGTGGGAGAAGATACACCAATGTAGAGGAGACTCGTGTAATTTTGTGAACAATTACTATTTTGATTTGAGACTTCAGTTTTCATGTAATGTTTCCCCAAATTCCTATGATCATCATGAGGTTAATAATTCCTCCCAAATGTTCATTGACAGGATGGGATTTTATTTTTTCTATGTTAACCAGAGAAGTCAGTGGTATAGGCATGTAAAGAGGAGAGTAGCTACCAACAAAAATAAAAAAGAAACAGTAGTAATAAGTTGAATCAAAATCAAAGAGTAAATAGATTGTGAACTGCCATTGAAATTATGAGGAAAAAGAGAAAACTACTTTCACACAATACTCAGTTCCCTCTGATATAAAAACAACTTTTGTAAGTCATCAAAAATGGCAGAGTAAAAGCTATTAAAACTTTGTCCCTCCATAAAATAATAGATAGGCTGGCACAAACTCAGAATCAATTTTTTTCTTCAAAATTCTGAGATCTAATAAAAAACTCACAGCAATCAGGAAAACGCAATTTAAAAAAAGCTGTTGAATACTGATAAGAGAATATTGTGGTGTTTCATCCTAATCATTTTTTATAACCTACTTCTCGGCTTGGCAGTAGCCATGAATGGAACAGTCCACATACCTGTTAACAGTTTCTGGTACTAGAGAGAGCAATACATACATGATTCTCAAAGCAAAAGGGTTGTGTGTTTTGACATATCTGATGTACCTCTGAAGGATTAGCTCAAGAGTTCGTTAAACTTGCATAAAGCATTGCCAGGGCTGAAGTGACTTCCTGAGCAACATTTGTCAAATGCCACCTGGGGTAAAGGACAAAAATGCCGGGCACGGTGGCTCATGCCTGTAATCCCAGCACTTTGGGAGATTGAGGCAGGTGGATCACGAGGTCAGGAGATTGAGATCATCCTGGCTAATACGGTGAAACCCTGTCTCTACTAAAAAAAAAAAAAGAAGTTGGAAGAGAAGAAACTTGAAGCAATAAGTACTTTTAAAAGTTTTGGTGTATGTTGGGTAACCTAGGAGGCCATATACATTCCCAGGACAAAAATGCATACTCAGAAAATAAGTAAGAAGATCATGAGATTTCACTAGCAGCTAATAGTTAAGCTCTGTGCAAGCAGAAATTAAATGTTAAGATAGAGTTATAAACAACCTGGCTAAGCTTTGTAGAGGTGTGCCAACACAGACCCAATTTGCAAAGACTGGAAGATATTTAAATATTTATTTATATGGCATTTTAGGTATTCTTTGTCATATCTCTAGCTGATTACTAAGCCAATGGAACA
Organism: Rhinopithecus roxellana; assembly: GCF_007565055.1. Classification (NCBI taxonomy): domain Eukaryota; kingdom Metazoa; phylum Chordata; class Mammalia; order Primates; family Cercopithecidae; genus Rhinopithecus; species Rhinopithecus roxellana. The sequence continues at coordinate 61,243,263 of NC_044555.1, read as the reverse complement.
AACACATTAATTTCCACAAATGACAAAATATATACACTTTATAAAAACAGTTCATTAAAGTCACTTAATGAAAAGTAACTACAACAACCAGCAAAACAAACCTTTAGGAGGTAGAATAATTTGTTTTCTATTATTGCAACTCAGAATCATTTTTTTTTCAAAATTCTGAGATCTAATAAAAAACTCACAGTTTTTTTACAATATTCCAAATGTTCAACTTTCAAAATAAATTATGAGGCAAGCAAAGAAAAAAGAAAGTATATCCCAATCATAAATACACAAAAGAAATGAATAGAAACATAGAAACAGTCCCTGAGGAAGGCCAAATACTGAACTTCCAAAGAGACTTTAAATCAACTGTCTCGAATATGCTAAAAGAACTAAAAAAATACCATGGACAAAGAACTAAAGGAACAAAGGACTCACATGTATGAAAGAAAGAAAACATCAATAAAGACATGAAAAATATAAAAATAATCCAACTAGAATCTCTGGGGCTGAATGGTATAATAACAGACAAAAAATTTAGTAGAAAAGAAAAACGGCGTAATAAGAAGACAGAACAAATAACCGACACATTTGAAAATAGAACAACTGAGATTATCCAATCTGATGAGAACAGAGGAAAAAAAAAGTAGACAAAGCCCAGGAGACCTGTGGGACACCATCAAACACATTAACATACGCATAATGAGAGTTACAGAAGGAGAGAAGATATAGATGGGGACAGGAATAAAATGTGAAGGTATTAGGTTGGTGCAAAAGTAATTGCGGCTCTTGCCATTACTTTAGAAAGAGATATTCATGTAACAGGTAAAAATTTCTTTCTGAGTGTGTCTGTGAGGGTGTTCCAGAAGCGACTGACATTTGAATCAGCAAACTGAGGTGGCTCATGCCTGTAATTCCAGCACTTTGGGAGACCGAGGTAGGTGGATCACCTGAGGTCAGGAGTTCGAGACCAGCCTGGGAAACATGATGAAACCCTGTCTCTACTAAAAATACAAAAATTAGCTGGGCGTGGTGGCGGGTGCTGGTAATCCCAGCTACTTGGGAAGCTGAGGCAGGAGAATTGTTTGAACACTGGGAGATGGAGGTTGCAGTGAGCCGAGATAGTGCCACTGCACTCCAGCCTGGGCGAAGATATACTCTCACTAATGTGGGTGGACATCATTCAATCTGTTGAGAGTTTTGACAGTGGAAAAGTGGAGAATTCACTCTCTTTTCCTGGGCTAAGATGTCCATCTTATTTTGCCCTCAAACATCAGAGTTCCTGGTTCATGGGTCTTTGGACTCCATGACTTACACCAGCGGTGTCCCTAGTTATCAAGCCTTCAGACTCAGTCTAAATTATACCGACAGCTTTCCTGGTTCTCCAGCTTGCAGATGACATATCATGGGAATTCTTGTGTCCATATTTGTGTGAGCCAATTCCCATAGCAAATTCCCTCTTTATCTATCTATCTATCTATCTATCTATCTATCTATCTATCTATCTATCAATCATCCATCTTTTATTGGTTCTGTTTCTCTGGAAAACCCTGACTAATACATGCACTCTCAAGAGAGCAAAAAAGCCACAGTATTAGAGAAAATATTTGTAAATTATTTACTTGTTAAAAAATTAATAACCAGAATACATAAAGCACTGTAATAACAGCAGAAAATGTAACAAAAAGTAAATAGGCATAAGATTTTGATAGGCTTTTCTCCAAAGAAAATATACAAATGACCAACACACAAATGAAATGATGCTCAGCATAATTTATCATTAGGAAAATGCAAAACAAAACTACAATGAGATACCACTTTACACCAAATGGGATGGCTACAATCAGAATAAAAATTATAATAAGTGTTAGCAAGAATGTAGAAAAATTGTAGCCCTTATATATTGTTTGGAGAAATGTAAAATGGTATATCTGTTGTGGAACGTAGTCTGGAGATTACTCAAAAAGTTAAACACAGAATAACCATAGCACCTAGCAGTTCCACTGTGAGGTATATTCTCAAAAGAACAGAAAACAGATATTCAAAGAAAAACTTCTACATGAATTTTTATAGCAACACTATTCACAATAGCCAAAAGGTAAAAATAACCTATGCGTTCTACTGTCAGGTTCTAATCAACCTAGTTGTGCTAACTCCATCGGAGGGACCGGGAGGAAGTAGTTGCTGCTCTTCTCTTAGCAGGACTTTCAACCATTGCTGCAGACATAAAAGGGCAGAGTTTCTGCAGGTCTTGGCCACGGGAAGTTTCTTTGCATTTTGTATGATCCTCCAGAGAAATGTCCATAGCTAGCTCAGCTGCCTTTTGGCTTCATTGTCTTCTCAGGTTTCAGGAGTGCCTGGCCACAGCAGGTGTTATCTTATTACCTCAGTCCACTATACATATACTTAACTATTCTTTGGGGTCAGTATTTTTACTGTGATCTGAGTCACTTGTCATAAGTGACTCCATTTTGAGACATTTAGGATCACAAAAAAGTATTATATATCATATGTCCATCAACTGATGAATGGATAAGAAAAATGTGAAATATACACAAAATTGAATGTTATTCAGCCATTAAAAGGAATAAAACACTGATACATGCTATAACATGGATGAACATAAAAAAGAAGGCCAGAGCGAAATTCAATATATTTAACTGGCATGGTGTACCCTTAGACCAAATTGTTTCATGACATAAATCACCAGAAGACCTTACAGAGTCTTCTACTTGGTATTGAACATCTTTTATCCTGTTAGCCTTTCATTTGGTTCAGCAAGGCTGATACCCTCTTTTGTATGTAGATCTCAAGGGTGGAATTAGACCAATTTGCATAAATTGCTGAGGGGTGCTGACTCTCACCTGGGCTTCCTTTAAACAGTAATGCCTGGACTACCATCTCGATTGTTTCTAACCAAACCATTTGTAGACAAAAAAGGGCAACAAATTCTGAGAGGTGAGTGTAACAGGGAGTGGGAGTCTTTGTTGCCAAAAAAAAAAGGCCCAAGGTTTGATGAGAGAAGACTGGCTATGCAATTGCAAGTGGCTGCAACTGGAATCTTACCTTAACCTAGCCCCAAGGTCAAGCATACCTTTCTTTTCCCTTTATATGAATACTTGATACCCATACTTACTGTTCCTTTTCCTTCAGGCACAAAAGCTGAGCAATGTCTGTTGATTTCCTACTTAGGAAATAAGGACTAAACAGAGTAGATGTTCACATGCTTGTCACCACAGCGGAGACAGTGGCCAGGGCTGTGTTAATTCAGTTCTGTGTATTTTGCGGTCCTTGTGTGCTATGTTTGGGGGTCCAGTAACCGTTTCTCCCAGAAAGTGGATTTCCTCCAGGACTGAGTCATGATTCTGCTCAAGGTTCTAACATTTAATCTCCCATCCACAGGAGAGCAGACATTGCTTTAGATTTCTGGCATTTAATATTTTGGAAGTTTTTGTAGGGTTTCCTCTAACCTTAGAATTTCTAAGAATCTTACTCTTTTTGAAGGTAATTTATATAAATCATTTCATTTTATTTGAAAGTTCAAATACATCACCTAAAATAAAACAAATGACCTTTTTTTGATAGCAGTGTTAGTGGAAATGTTTCTGTTGTACAAAGGTAAAGATATCAAATAGAGACCTAGTTACTTTATAGGTTTAAGCATGTGGTTCCTAATGGCCAAATTGTTATTGCACATTTATTAGAACAGGAGCAAAGCAGGCTGGGTTCTAGATTGGTCAAAATATACATTTAAGTGTATGATTGCTTTCTTATCAATCATACTTACCAATATAATTGAATTAATAAATTAATAGATACACTTTCTACATAAGTATTTATAATTAAATGTAATCTATTAGATTGCAAATAGTTCATCTAATTTGACAGTAATATAATTTCATGATTGCTCTTTTTTCATAATATTTCCTCAGGCAAGACACAGTATGTGCAATCAAAAGTTATGATTTAATAAATTCAGATGGCAAATTAAGTGCTATTATATCTTAACTGACATAAGAATTACAGAATAGAATGTTAAGATTCCAATAGTCTACTTTAAAGAATGAAATTGACTTCATTACAATGCTACTATAAATTAACATTAGCATTTTTCTACAGCAATGTTATGAATTAATATAGCAAGGAGACTCAGAAGCATTTGATCAAACAACTAATCATGTTATAGTTTTTATTTCTCACAAAATTTTATATTGGAAAATTCAGTTAAAACAAATATTCTTTTAACTAAAAAGAGAAACACGATTTACAATTTTATGCAGCATCATATGTAATTTTATAAAAAATTAATTTTACAAAAATTAATTTTAAATATAATTAAACTATTTTACATGTTTAATAGTCTATATTATTTTTCATGTGTAAATAATTCCATATATAATAGGAAATTCTGGGAAATACCTTGACTGAAAATGTGTGAGACTCTCAGCAGATGTCCCATCCAAGACTTACCTAGACTACTGACTAATGGGAGCTATGATGTAATAAATGAGTATTGTTTTGAACTGCTAAATTTATGTTAATATGTTACACAGTTATAAATAGCTAACATAGATAATACCCATGAAAGATTAGGTATGCCTCCACTCTGCTCTCAGAGAACTTTCTAGGAAGTCATTCACTATTCATTCACAACTCCTGTAACTCTTTGCTTATCTGCCTTTCTCATTAGTATCTATGCAACTTGAGGATGGAGATTGCTATCTATAATTCGCAGGGTACCTGACACATAGTAGTCTCTCAACAATTGTTTATTGTTAGATGTTAACTTCTACATCGCTTCTCGGCCTTTTGTCTAAGATTAACTGTAGATGTTAACCTCTACGGTGAGACAAATTAGGAATCATGAGGCCATCAAGACAGTGAAGAGATAGGAAGGTGCTAGGAAGAATCATTTACAAAGAGAACAAGATTTGGTTCCTAAAACAATGGTTAAGTCACAATGTTCTACCTTTGAATTTTGGGGGTGTCAGATTGAAGAAACGAAGTCAAATACAAGGCATTAATATGCTAGATGTGACTGCAAAGCAATGAGAATAATCATAATCACAACTGAAAATTAGCTTGCTTTAGTCTTCCTATGCATAGACATAGACTATCTCTCACTTTATTTACTTTTTGTTTGATTTGTTTCATGAGTTTTTGTAGTTTCCCTCATATAGATCTTTTACATGTTTCATTAGATTTACATCTATTTCATTTTTGTGCTGCTAATGTCACTGGTAATGTATTTTTAATTTAAAATTTCACTTGTTCACTTCTTTTTCAAAGCAAAAAAAAAAATATGCATTTTTTGACTTACAATGTGTGAATGCACATAGATGCATGCAGAAAGAATATTAAAAACAAAATTAATAAATATTTATGAAGAAATACAAAGGGACACATACAAATACTATGAACATTTATGCACCAACAAATTGGATAACTTACAAGAAATGGATAAATTCCTAGAAACAACCAAGACTGAATTATGAAAAAGACATAAAATATGGAAAGGCCAAAAATGGGTAAAAAGACTAATTCAGTAATAAAATTTTTTCATTAAAGAAAAGCTTAGGACCTAATGGCTTCATTGCTGGATTTCATGAAACATTTAGAGAGGAAATAAAACTGTTTCTTCTCAAATTCTTCCAAAAAATTGTAGGATAGGAAACACTTTCAAACTTATTTTATAAAACCAGCATTACCCTGCTAACAAAGACAGATGAAGACAATACAATACAAAAAAACTATAGGCCAATATCCTTAGTGAACATACATGTAAAATTTTTCAACAAAGTACTAGCCAACTAAATTCAACAGCGCATTAAAAATTGATTCTCCAGGATCACATGGGATTAATCCATAGAATGAATAAATGGATCAACATATATAAATCAATAAGTTATACATGATATTACCAGAATGAAGGACAAAACCACATGATCATCTGAATAAATGCAGCAAAGCATGTGACAAAATTCAACACCCTTTTGTGATTTAAACTCTCAACAAAATAAGTATAGAAGAAAAGCAAACTCAACACCACAAAGGTTGTAAGTGACAAACTCACAGTTAACATAATCAGTGATGAAAAGTTGAAGACTTTTCCTCTAAGATCAGGAACAAGCAAAGAATACCAACTCTCACTACTTCTATTCAACATAGTATTAAAAGTCTGAGCCAGAACAACATGTCATGAAAAATAAGTAAAAGTCATCCAAATAAGGAAGGAAGAAGTGAAATTGTTTCTGCATACTGATTACATGATCTTATACATAGAAAACTCTAAAAATTCGACCAAATAAAACTACTAAAACTAATAAATGTATTAAAGTTTCAGGATACAAAATCAACATACAAAAATCAGTAACATTTCTATACGCTAAATGTACTATTCTAAAATAAATTAAGAAAATGATTCCATTTATAACAGCATCAAAACAAAAGTAAATATTTAAGGTTAAATTGATTAAATTTAACCAGGGAGGTAAAGGATCTGAATATTGAAAACTCTAAAATTTTGGTGAAAGAAATTGAAGATGGTACAATAAATGGAAAAATAGATGAAGGAGATTGCCTTAATCAAAAAGCTTCTCACAGCCAAGGAAACAGTTAACCGTGAAAAGAGAAAACCCAAGGATTGAGAGAAAATATCTGTGAAGCATACATTTGATACAGTGCTAATCCAAAACATATGAGGAATTCAAACAACTCAATAGCCAAAAAGCAAATAATAAAATACGGGTAAAATACCTAAACAGAAAACAAAAATGGCCAAGAAATATATGAAAAAATACTCAACATGACACTACTAATCATCAGAGAAATGCAAATCAAAACCATAATGAGATGTCACCTCACACCTGTTAGAATGGCTATTGTCAAAAGACAAAACATAACAAGTGTTGGTGAGGATGTGGAGAAAAGGGAAGGCAAATGTGCTACACTCTTGTTGGTAATGCAAATTAGGTACAGTCATTTTGGAAAACAGTGTGGAAGTTGCTCAAAAAATAGAATTATATCACCCAGCAATCCCAGTTCTGGGTATATATACAAAGGAATTGAAATCGTATGTTGAAAAGATATCTGCACTTTCATATTCATTTCAGCATTATTCACAATGGCCAAGATGTGAAGCAAGTGTCCATCAGTGTATGAATGGATAAAGAAAACACAGTATATACACACAATGAAATACTATAGAGCCTTAAAAACGAAGTAAATTCTACCGTTTTGGAAAACCTAAATGAAACTGGAGGATATTATGCTAAGTGAAATAAGCTAAACACAGAAAGTCAAATATTGCATAATCTCATTTGTATGTGCTATCTAAAAAAGTCAAACTGATACAAGCAGAGAGCAGAATGGTGGTTACCAGAGGATAGGTTGGGGGTATAGGCAAAAGAGAAATATTGGTCAAAGGATACAAAGTTTCAGCTAGATAGGATAAATAACTTTTAGTGATCTATAGAAAAGCCTGGATGGCATAGTTAATAATAATTTATTTTATGTAGATTTCAAAATTGCTGAAAGTAGATTTCAAATGTTCTCACCACAAAAAATAAGTAGGTGAGGTGATGTGTTAATTATCTTAATTATGTAGTGTATAACTAATTATATACTATATAATAATTATATAGTATATAATTACATAGTATATAATGTAACAATTATATAGTGCATACGTATATCAAAATATCATTTTGTACCTTATGTAAAATTATTATCAATGAAAAATTTTAAAGTAAAAAATAAATTACAATATTGAATTCATAAAAACAAAGATTAGAATGATTACCAGAGGTAAGGTCCAATCTTCCTAAGCCACCAGAAATCTATTTCATACGTGAGAGGATTAACCCTTTATGGGGAATCTAGCGATTTGAATGTGTTCAACTTTTCTTTAGACATTTACGCAACTAGATGGAGTGTCTTTTTTGTTTTTCAAATGAGGACACAGAATGGAAAGAAAAATGGAAAATGCTTCTGACCAGAACCACCTAATTCCCACTAAAGGTTTTAATATACACTGGATCTGATAAAAGTGTTACTGTGTATCTGTCAATTTGCAGAAGAAATAAATACCTGATTCTGGTGTTGATAATATTTCAATATAATTATGTCAGTGTTTGCAAATGTTTTCTTTGATAGAGAAATATCTTGTTAGGGTACATTGAATGCCTTTTACAAACCACTTGCTTCTTGTTAACGGTTAGCAAATACTTTATAGTATAATATTTTAAATTGGTTATATTTTATCTAATACTATATCTTCTACTAGTTTGCATAAAATTTTCAACGAGATTTATCTACCTCCCTATGCTGTTTTTCCCTCGGCACATTAGGGACCGCACTTGACCAGATTCATATTAGTTTTTTTCTTCAGACTTTTTTATGCATTCTTATTTATATTTTTATTGGGGTAAAATAATTTTATACTTATCTTAAATGCTTTTTCATACTGGTCTTTAAATGTATGTTCTGGTGATGTTTAATTTGTAACTGTAATCTCCTTGAGAAAACAGCCTGCATATAGGTTAGAGTAATACTTGATAAGGATCCAGTTATAAATTGGAAAAAAATAAGTTCTTGTCTCAAAGGGTAAAGGGCTCGGATTAGGAAAGGAAAAGTATCTTTCTTCTCATTTTCTGCCAACAAGTATGGAGATGTTTTCTTTTGTATTTGATTTCATTTCTTTCCATTTTTGGCAGAAGAAGAGATATAAGACTTAGAAAATTTCCTCAACAGTGCTTACTAAGATAATTCCATAACTGCAAAAACATCCAAGGACTTTGGATGCTACTAGAGTTTGAACTGTAATCACATTGCAGTAACTTCTGACTTCAAAATAAAGTTTTAGAAGCATGAAAAATGGTCTTCTTAAACAGGTAACAGCAGGAGTCTGAATTAGATTAAGCAGTGATTATTACAATTAACTATAATTACTACTTTTCTAATGCTGCACATATGTTTATATTCCTCTGTATAATTTAATTGTCATTATTTTTTAAAGTACTTAATATTAAGACTAGCTATTTTAAACATAAAATTTAATTATGACACAAAAATCAAATGTAAACATTTTAAACTGGAATCATGATTCCTTTATTTATTTAGCCTTTTACTAGAAATAATGTTCAGACTTAAGAATTTGGACAAAATTATAAAGACTTCTTTGATTTTATTTATTTATTTTTTGAGACAGAGTCTCTCTCTGTCGCTAGGCTGGAGTGCAGTGGCACGATCTCGGCTCACTGCAACCTCTACCTCCGGGGTTCAGGTGATTCCCCTGCCTCAGCCTCCCGAGTAGCTGGGACTACAGGCACGTGCCACCACGCCCAGCTAATTTTTGTATTTTTAGTAGAGACGAGGTTTCACTATATTGGCCAGGATGGTCTCGATCTCTTGACCTCGTGATCTGCCCGTCTCAGCCTCCCAAAATGCTGGGATTACAGGCGTGAGCCACAGAGCACCGGCCAACAATTTTATTTTTTAATGAGATGAGGTCTCGCTATGTTGTTCAGGATAGACTTGAATTCCCAGCTCAAGTGATCCTTCCACCTCAGCCTCGCAAGTAGCTGGGACTGTAGACTTGCACCACTACTCCTGGTAAGACAACATTATTCAGAAATGTAAGCTAAGGTTCTCTGAAGAAAAAATAAATAAATACAATATAAAATATCAATTACAGCAACTTTTGTTATTAAATTCCACTTAAGGAAATCATGAATTTGGATTGCTGAGACTCTTTGGCACAGTTTGCCCCTGTGAACCATCTGTGACATGACAGTGCCTAAGTCACAAAATGTCATTCTCACAAAGCCTTGCAAACTTTCTAAATAAATTAAAACCTCAAGAATAGCTATTATAATTGAAAACATATTTATGTAGGTATATGTCACTAGTAGACATATGAAATGCCAGAGTCAGCAAAAACATTGTGATCGTATTTTTTAATTTTTTTTAAGAAACTGAATTTAAAATTTAGTGGACCAGTTTGACAACAGATGAGCACAAAATCTTTGTATCATAGATAAAATGAGACAAAGTGGCTTTCCTAAGGTCTCAGGGCAAGTTATGGACTACCAACCAACAACTGTTCATGTTGAGTCCAGAATGATTTCTAAAACCTCCTGAATGTGGAAATTAGGAACTTAAATAATGCTGTAGATACATGTCTGAAATTTAAAATTGCCTGTTTTCTTACTGAACACCAGAAAACCTACTAGGAAAGTCTTTTTTTTTTTTTTTTTTTTTTTTTTTTTTTTTTTTTTTTTTGAGACAGGTCTCGCTTTGTTGCCGAGGCTGGAGTGCAGTGGCGCCATCACGGCTCACTGCAGCCTTGACCTACCAGGTTCAAGCAATTTACCCACCTCACTCCTGCAAGTAGCTGGGTCTACCAGCATGCGCCACCATGCTAAGATAATTTTTAAATTTTTTTTGTAGAGACAAGTAGTTCATTTCATTTTTTTCCAGGCATGCTAGACACAGGCCTCACCAACAGCATATGCTGTTTACAGTGTTTGCTGGATAAATGAATTAATGAGTGCATGCATGAATAAATGAAATAATGAATCAAAGTACCAGAAGGTAACATTCTCTGGTTCAGAGTGTAGAGCCTTACCTCTAGTCAGGCTTTCTGCCTCCACTGAAGAAACTCAAAGTGCTACAGTTACTCACTCAGCTTGCTAATTCCCATCTGAAAGTATCACTGCGAGTATTTGTAGTGGACATCTGATCCCCAGGCTCTAAAATCTTGGAGGCAGGGGTGCACACACCAGGATGGTATAAGCTTTCTACATTGGACATTGGACTTCATATTTCCCGGTTACTCTAGCCAGTTTAAGAAGAATGTGTGCCATCTCTGTGTGTTTTCTATCCAATCTACATGTGGCTGCACCTTGGGCCAACTTCATGCTCCAAGCAATAAGTAGTGACAATGTAGGCCAGCAATTAAAACCGCAGAACATCTACTCTCTGGTGTGCCAAAGACTCAAAAACTATGGGAAGCAGTCTGAGCAGAAGACATCATCTGGATTGATTTAGAAGACATGCTGACACCCATCCATTTACCTGTAGAGTTATGAGGTAATCAGTAACAGCATATCCCCCTTTTAATTACCAAGCGAATGAAACAATACATACTTGAAGCTCCATACGAACTTTCACTGCTCTGGGACTCCTAGCCTGTCTTAACTGTTTGTCACACACTCAGCAATATCAAATCTTCACATGGCCCTGATCTCAATGGAGGAGAGCCAACTTCCATGAAAAAAAGAAAAACTAATTTCCAGCAGGTTTCCAGACATCTCTCAGCCCTAGAACATCCATGAGGGTGTGCTGGATTCCCGGGGTAGTCAAAACATATAGCTCTCTCAGAATCCATTTTTCACATCACTGGGTGACATATGAGAGCTAGCTCTACTCTGCCTGACTGTAGGTAGGAGGATTCTAAGGTAGGGTGGGTGTCTTGCATGCCTCTGTTCATTTCATCCGGTCGACTTGCCCACTGAGATGACCTTACCACTTAGCTGGCAATGGTGATTCAGAGATTTTCTAAGACTATTCATGCAGTTTGTCCGGGACCTTCCACCAGGTTCCCTACTTTCTTCGTTTCTGGTGCTTTTTCCACATGATGCCGAACTCTAGATTCAGAATCCCGACAGCCATTCTGCACTGGGGTCTCTGGACTTGGTTTTGCATATGGTTCCTCTGATGGACTCTGGACAATGCTCTTCCCCTGGATCCTCACTAGCTGAGGTGTTTTTTGGTCTGGCCCTATTCCTTGGCACCTGGTCATTCTGGCCAAATTCTTGCTTTTCAGATGAAGGGAAAGTGTTTTGTTGATATAACAGAATTTTAAAGCCTGCTAAAAATATCCTGTTACTCAGGACATGACTGTATAAATCTAGTTTATATGAGTGAGATTATAATATAATTTTCTGTTCAACCTAATTAAACAAAAGGGGAATACAAAATGACAGTGATATAGTTTTTTCTCACTCTTAAGTTCAACTACAATTGAAAGAATTGATGAATTAAAATATAAGTGTATATGTTATTAACATAAATTATTTTGTGATAGCAATTTAAAGAAAATTTTGAAAATAAATGAGAATATTTAGAAAAATGTATAATTGTTGTATCCTACTCACGTTAACAAAATTTACATTTTGCTGTATCTGTCTTTTTAGAAAACCTTATAATTCATTTACAAAATGTTGATTTTGGTTTTAGAAACATATTCACAAATGGAAAACAATTTAGGTGCTGGTTAGTAGGACACCTGTTAAATTCATTTTGGGGATACAATAAATGTATGGCCAAGATCATTCATAAACTTAGATTCTGTGACTAACTAAAGGTTATAGTAAAAGGAACATTTGAATATCTCCTCCCAAATGATAAATCTTCATGTTACCCATGTAGAACAGAAAAACAAAGATGTTATACACTATTTTCTTTTCTCCAGCTCCACCCATCTCTTCACTATGTAGACCTCTAACTGCCTCCTTCAAAACCAAAGTGAAGAATCTACCTCAGTATTCGCTAGAGCTGGGAGAAGCTGCTGAACATGGCACTGGAACTCACATAAGCCATGAAAGTGGAGCCAGCCTTGCCTGCAGTGTTCACTCAGGTTCTCTCTTCCTCATCTTTCAAATCCTCCTTGTACTCGGATGGGAAGTAACAAGAGTAAGACTCATTAATCTTGGCCAAAACTCTAGCATGAAAAGTTTAGTTTCATCTTGCTGGTTTCAACCTGGATTCTTGGGCCTTCACAGGAATTCATATTGTGTAGGATCACTGTTGGACACCTACTGGTACTGCAGCTACTTTTACTTCACCAAATCTTTGATGATAAAATTCCTGGACTCCCCAAAGATGAAGAGCTTTCTCCAAAAATACATGTCTATCATATTCAACACTTCCCAGATCTCTTCCTCAAAGGCACAGTTGTCCATCAAGATCACACACAAGATAAGAATCGGGAGCCTAGTCTTGGGCATGCCTTTCTTATTACTCAGCATCACATCACAGCTGAGGTCCAGTTTGTTGACTAGAGCATAGCAGTGGTTGATGAAGTTCATTTTCTTTATTTCAGTGTCAAAGGGTAGCTCCATATGCTCAGAGGCTCTCCTGAGCATTCCAGAGAAGTGGTTTTTGTATTTCCTGATGGCATTCTTCATCCTTTCTGTCATTCTTATGGCCTTGTTCATTTTCATACTTGAGCAGCAGGACTTTGACAATTCTACTTTTTCATCTAGAGGAACTATGGGCAAGTACTCAATATCTGGTGGGGACATCAAGGTGCTTGGATTTATTTCCCCTCTTCTTGGCTGCTGGAGACATTATCTGATTTGCTCAATGAGGTGAAGGAAGAGGGGTTGGCAATCTGAGGATCCTGGAATATACTGCATGTCTTAGGGGTAGAAGCCTCTTCCAGGGTATCAAAGAACAAACAGGAGGATGAAGAGGAAGCCTCATTTGCAGCTTCTGAGACCTGTGCACTCTCCAGGCCCTGGGTCTCTCTGGGAGCCTCAAAGTGTTGTTCATGTGGGAAGAATGGGTGCTTTTTGTCACTGGGCATGATAATATGTGTGGGTGGCAACAGACAGGAAGCCAGGCCAGCTAAAAGCTTTCCAAGGTTCACAGTACAGTAGGAAGGGTCAGACCCTGTGTTGCTACTTCTGTTGTAGGTTAGACTGTCTCCTCCTTTCTCATTAAGGTTCCTTACCTTAGCTGCTGGAAAGGACTTAGCCCTCTTGCTTCTGCTTACCTGAGGACACTCCCTCAGGCGAAGTCTTTATCACCCTGAAAAACCATAGGAAAAAGTGAAAAAAAAACCTCATCTAACCACTCGTGCCTGACAATTCCCAGGGCTAACAGCAGAAGCTAGATTTTATGGCCCTATCTATTGTGGGGTAGATTGAACCCTCATATCTCACTCAGAGTTCATAGTTTTGACTTTTGAAAGGGCCAGGGTCCCCTACACTTTTTGGGTAAGTGGTCCCTTTAATATTCATTGAAGGTCCTCATTTGAATTCCTGCATTGACTGGGAATTCCCTCTGCTATCTTGAGATATATTTCCTTAGAACAAGGCCCTCACTTCTCTTAGACTCATTAGCTTGAAGAGATAAGGCACATATGCCTGACAACTCCATGCAGGGGGCATATTAGAGTGACCACAGTGGTAGGTCTCTAATCTGTGAAGCCCTCTCTTCTGAAGTGAGAGGTCCATTTAGGCCCAATCCACTTTCTTTTCTTGACTACTGGGAGGAACTTGGACTCCACTCTCTTCTGACTTGAGGCTGCCCATGAAGCGGTGAGGGAACATTTCATTGGCCCCACCTCACCCACAGTCTCACTGGGTTTATAGTGGTCTGTAAAATCACAATTTTCTGGGGCTGTGAACCTCTTAGACCTAATTTAGGGTCCTTACTTTGACTTCTGAATGTGCTGTGGACTTCTCCTGCTGCTGACCTGATATCATATACTCAGATCAAAATCTTCACCTCCATATGTCCCTCAGGAGAAGGTGAGGGGTTATCTCAGCCAGACAGCTGGGTATATCTGAAGTATCTCCTCACATCCAGCACTTTGCTGAGCCTCCCAGAGTTTACAAGAAGGGCAGGAAATGACTCCTTGTGTACTCCAACTATATGTGGTTTGTGGTCCTTGCAGACACAAATCATGATTCTTATCTCGACAAACGGCAGGACTGGGGCTCCTCCCTCTGCTCACTTGTGGCATATATCTCCATAGGGCTTGCCCTCCCTCAGACTCTCAAAATAGAAATAATTGAATGTCCCAGCCTGACAGCTCTGAGCAGGAGCTACCAGGGTCAATAGTAGGAATAGGGCTAAATCTTTTTCTGTTCTGGGATGGGTGGTCTCCCTAGGTCTCACTGAGACTCTTACTTTGAAACCTAGCAGGACCTGGGACTCTTCTTTCTGTTCAACTGAGACCACCTCTCTGTTTCCATGGTCTCACCTCCCATATACCTGCAAATATTAGGTCTCAGAGCAGGACATCAGGTCAGCCAATGCTAGGCTCCCCTCAGGGATGAAGACAGGAGCAAGATTATGTGGTGTCTTCTCTGTTCTGGGGTAGAGGTTGCCCTCAGACCTCACTCAGGGTACCCACATGGCCTTCTAGTCAAGCCTTGGGCTCTTGCTTGTGTGATTATAGCCTGTACCTCTCAGACCAAGCCTCACTTCACAGACTTCAAAGGTTAATAGCAAGAGATACTATTTCTGGAGTATCCAGGGTGTCTCCCATGACTGTCAGCAGGAGTGTGGCTCTATATGGCCCTCGCTATTCTGGGGTTTATGATCCCCTCAGTCTTCACTCAGGAACCTGACTTGGACTTCAGACATAGCCTGGGATTCCTCTCTCTAATACACGGGAAATATTTCCTCAGACAAAAATCTTCACTTTTCTCAGTGTCAAAAGTAATAGTACCACAGCCTGATAGTTCCATACAAGTGCTTCCAGGGCTGACAGAAGGGGCCAGGGTTAGGACCCTTATTTGAGAGGACTCCTCTGTCTGCAGTGCATGAGTCTCTTCCATTCTTACTAAGAATCCTTTATTAGACCCCTGACAGAGCCTGGAACTTCTCTTTCTCCCTTCTGAGAAGTATCTCCTCACATCCTGCTTGGTACCTCCTTTAGGTTTAAGTGAGAAGGCATCTCAGCCTCATAGCTCTGCCCAAGACTTCTCAAGGTGGACATAAGCAGTGAGGCTGGACCATGTGGAGCTGATATTTAAAGGTGAATGATCCTTGAGTCTTCTCTTATGAGGACTGTAATTACTGGCTTCTTATTTTAAAAACTCCTTGGGAAATGCTACCTCCACGACAATCTCTGATTTGCTCAGCTTGCAGAGATTGACTTGGATCTCAGAGTAGATGCTACATGAAGAAGCTGAAGCACAAGAGATAGATTGTCAGAGGAAAAAAAAGAAACACTGTCCTATACTTTCCCTTCATTAGTAAGACTTCAACTCTTGGGCCTTTTGGTTTTTTACAAATTTATTTTCCAAATATAAGAGGCTGAATGTCAGTATGATTTTGTGAGCTCCAGATTATTTGAGTTAATTTAACAGCATAATTCAGTGTAGTAACTTTCCTTCTTTTTTTCTTCTTGACTCACGTTTATAGTAAGAAATATTTCACATCTCTACTAATTGTGTATATATGTGTATGTGGAGGGGGTGTACATGTATACCTACAACACCAACAAAAAGTCAGCCATCATCTAGTAAAGAAGTTCCAAGTGACTTTTAGTACTATTTCTGCAGTCATATTGCCCCAATCAATCCAATTTTGCATGTTTTACTTATACATATATTAGCCCCATGGATATTGGCACCTGTGGTCATAAACACTGCTTCAAATTCCTGTAGTGAATTTGTAGAAGTCTGCCTTTCCATAGTTCAGTAGGAAGAGCAAAGGCTGCTTTTAAAACTTCCCTCCAGCCTATCCTGTCCATCAGCAATCCAGCAGAGTACAGACCCACTCCAAATTCTGTGCACTGTACCGGTACCACAAGTATATGTTCAACATATCCTTCCTATTTCCCTGGGAACTTCTCATGTTTTGTTATTTAGATGTTGTTGATACTTTTCTTTCCTCTTCCTTTCTATATTTATTCAGGTACATTAGATTTCTAGGACTCCAGTAACAAAGTAACACAAAATGGGTGGCTTAAACAACAGAATTGTGTTTTCTCACAGTTTTGCAGGAATCTGTTCCACATCAGCTTCTTGTGGTCTGCTGGCAGTGGTTGACATTCCTTGGCTTATAGATGCATCACCTCGATCTCTGCCTTCATCTTCACATGGTGCTCTCACTGTAAATCTTCGTTTATTATATGTCTCTGCTTCCAAATTTCCCATTATGATAAAAGCATCATTAGACACATCTTACATAATATACTAAAGAGAGAGTTCTTAAGACTGAAATAAAAGAATGTGGTACAGTAATACAAACCAATATGAAGACGTAAAGACCTCTGATAAAAGTAAATACATGGAAAGATAGAAAAACTAGTATTATTGGGGGGCGGAGCAAGATGGCCGAATAGGAACAACTCCAGTCTCCAACTCCCAGCGCGAGCGACACAGAAGACCGGTGATTTCTGCATTTTCAACTGAGGTACTGGGGTCATCTCACTAGGGAGTGCCGGACAATCGGTGCTGGTCAGCTGCTGCAGCCTGACCAGCGAGAGCTGAAGCAGGGCGAGGCATCGCCTCACCTGGAAGCGCAAGGGGGAAGGGGATCCGTTTTCCTAGCCAGGGGAACTGAGACACACAACACCTGGAAAATCGGGTAACTCCCACCCCAATACTGCGCTGTAAGCATACAGGCATTCCAGGAGAATATATCCCACACCTGGCCGGGAGGGTCCCACGCCCACGAAGCCTCCCTCACTGCTAACACAGCAGTCTGCCGCGATCTATCGGCAAGGCAGCAGCGAGGCTGGGGGAGGGGCGCCCGCCATTGCTGAGGCTTAAGTAGGTAAACAAAGCCGCTGGGAAGCTCGAACTGGGTGGAGCTCACAGCAGCTCAAGGAAGCCTGCCTGTCTCTGTAGTCTCCACCTCTGGGGACAGCGCACAGCTGAAGACCAACAGGGGAAGTAGCGGGAGCCGGTGCAGACGCGAACGACTCTGTCTGACAGCTTTGGGGAGAGCCGCGGATCTCCCAACGCGGAGGTTGAGATCTGAGAACGGACAGACTGCCTGCTCAGGTGTGTCCCTGACCCCTGAGTAGCCTAGCTGGGAGAAATCCCCCACTAGGGGCAGTCTGACACCCCACACCTCCCAGGGTGGAGTACACCCCTGAGAGGAAACTTCCAAAGGAAGAATCAGACAGGTACACTCGCTGTTCAGCAATATTCTATCTTCGGCAACCTCTGCTGCTGATACCCAGGCAAACAGGGTCTGGAGTGGACCTCAAGCAATCTCCAACAGACCAACAGAGAGTCCTTCTGACTGTCAGAAGGAAAACTATCAAACAGGAAGGACACCTATACCAAAACCCCATCAGTTCGTCACCACCATCAAAGACCAGAGACAGATAAAACCACAAAGATGGGGAAGAAGCAGGGCAGAAAAGCTGGAAATTCAAAAAATAAGAGCGCATCTCCCCCTGCAAAGGAGCGCAGCCCATCACCAGCAACGGATCAAAGCTGGTCAGAGAATGACTTGGACGAGAGGAGAGAAGAAGGCTTCAGTCCATCAAACTTATCAGAGCTAAAGGAGGAATTACGTACCCAGCACAAAGAAACTAAAAATCTTGAAAAAAGAGTGGAAGAATTGACAGCTAGACTCATTAATGCAGAGAAGATCATAAACGAAATGACAGAGATGAAAACCATGACACGAGAAATACGTGACAAATGCACAAGCTTCAGTAACCGACTCGATCAACTGGAAGAAAGAGTATCAGCGATTGAAGATCAAATGAATGAAATGAAGCGAGAAGAGAAACCAAAAGAAAAAAGAAGAAAAAGAAATGAGCAAAGCCTGCAAGAAGTATGGGATTACGTAAAAAGACCAAATCTACGTCTGATTGGGGTGCCTGAAAGTGAGGGGGAAAATGGAACCAAGTTGGAAAACACTCTTCAGGATATCATCCAGGAGAACTTCCCCAACCTAGTAGGGCAGGCCAACATTCAAATTCAGGAAATACAGAGAACGCCACAAAGATACTCCTCCAGAAGAGCAACTCCAAGACACATAATTGCCAGATTCACCAAAGTTGAAATGAAGGAAAAAATCTTAAGGGCAGCCAGAGAGAAAGGTCGGGTCACCCACAAAGGGAAGCCCATCAGACTAACAGCAGATCTCTCAGCAGAAACTCTACAAGCCAGAAGAGAGTGGGGGCCAATATTCAACGTTCTTAAAGAAAAGAATTTTCAACCCAGAATTTCATATCCAGCCAAACTAAGTTTCATAAGTGAAGGAGAAATAAAATCCTTTACAGATAAGCAAATGCTTAGAGATTTTGTCACCACCAGGCCTGCCTTACAAGAGACCCTGAAGGAAGCCCTAAACATGGAAAGGAACAACCGGTACCAGCCATCGCAAAAACATGGCAAAATGTAAAGACCATCGAGGCTAGGAAGAAACTGCATCAACTAACGAGCAAAATAACCAGTTAATATCATAATGGCAGGATCAAGTTCACACATAACAATATTAACCTTAAATGTTAATGGACTAAATGCTCCAATTAAAAGACACAGACTGGCAAACTGGATAAAGAGTCAAGACCCATCAGTCTGCTGTATTCAGGAGACCCATCTCACATGCAGAGACATACATAGGCTCAAAATAAAGGGATGGAGGAAGATCTACCAAGCAAATGGAGAACAAAAAAAAGCAGGGGTTGCAATCCTAGTCTCTGATAAAACAGACTTTAAACCATCAAAGATCAAAAGAGACAAAGAAGGCCATTACATAATGGTAAAGGGATCAATTCAACAGGAAGAGCTAACTCTCCTAAATATATATGCACCCAATAAAGGAGCACCCAGATTCATAAAGCAAGTCCTTAGAGACTTACAAAGAGACTTAGACTCCCATACAATAATAATGGGAGACTTCAACACTCCGCTGTCAACATTAGACAGATCAACGAGACAGAAAGTTAACAAGGATATCCAGGAATTGAACTCATCTCTGCACCAAGCGGACCTAATAGACATCTATAGAACTCTCCACCCCAAATCAACAGAATATACATTCTTCTCAGCACCACATCGCACTTATTCCAAAATTGACCACATAATTGGAAGTAAAGTACTCCTCAGCAAATGTAAAAGAACAGAAATTATAACAAACTGTCTCTCAGACCACAGTGCAATCAAACTAGAACTCAGGACTAAGAAACTCGATCAAAACCGCTCAACTACATGGAAACTGAACAACCTGCTCCTGAATGACTACTGGGTACATAACGAAATGAAAGCGGAAATAAAGATGTTCTTTGAAACCAATGAGAACAAAGATACAACATACCAGAATCTCTGGGACACATTTAAAGCAGTGTGTAGAGGGAAATTTATAGCACTAAATGCCCACAAGAGAAAACAGGAAAGATCTAAAATTGACACTCTAACATCACAATTAAAAGAACTAGAGAGGCAAGAGCAATCACATTCAAAAGCTAGCAGAAGGCAAGAAATAACTAAGATCAGAGCAGAACTGAAGGAGATAGAAACACAAAAAACCCTCCAAAAAATCAATGAATCCAGGAGTTGGTTTTTTGAAAAGATCAACAAAATTGACAGACCGCTAGCAAGGCTAATAAAGAAAAAAAGAGAGAGGAATCAAATCGATGCAATAAAAAATGATAAAGGGGATATCACCACTGACCCCACAGAAATACAAACTACCATCAGAGAATACTATAAACACCTCTACGCAAATCAACTAGAAAATCTAGAAGAAATGGATAATTTCCTGGACACTTACACTCTCCCAAGGCTAAACCAGGAAGAAGTTGAATCCCTGAATAGACCAATAGCAGGCTCTGAAATTGAGGCAACAATTAATAGCCTACCCACCAAAAAAAGTCCAGGACCAGATGGATTCACAGCTGAATTCTACCAGAGGTACAAGGAGGAGCTGGTACCATTCCTTCTGAAACTATTCCAATCAATAGAAAAAGAGGGAATCCTCCCTAACTCATTTTATGAGACCAACATCATCCTGATACCAAAGCCTGGCAGAGACACAACAAAAAAAGAGAATTTTAGACCAATATCCCTGATGAACATTGATGCAAAAATCCTCAATAAAATACTGGCAAACCGGATTCAGCAGCACATCAAAAAGCTTATCCACCATGATCAAGTGGGCTTCATCCCTGGGATGCAAGGCTGGTTCAACATTCGCAAATCAATAAACGTAATCCAGCATATAAACAGAACCAAAGACAAGAACCACATGATCATCTCAATAGATGCAGAAAAGGCTTTGGACAAAATTCAACAGCCCTTCATGCTAAAAACGCTCAATAAATTCGGTATTGATGGAACGTACCTCAAAATAATAAGAGCTATTTATGACAAACCCACAGCTAATATCATACTGAATGGGCAAAAACTGGAAAAATTCCCTTTGAAAACTGGCACAAGACAGGGATGCCCTCTCTCACCACTCCTATTCAACATAGTGTTGGAAGTTCTGGCTAGGGCAATCAGGCAAGAGAAAGAAATCAAGGGTATCCAGTTAGGAAAAGAAGAAGTCAAATTGTCCCTGTTTGCAGATGACATGATTGTATATTTAGAAAACCCCATCGTCTCAGCCCAAAATCTCCTTAAGCTGATAAGCAACTTCAGCAAAGTCTCAGGATACAAAATTAATGTGCAAAAATCACAAGCATTCTTATACACCAGCAACAGACAAGCAGAGAGCCAAATCAGGAATGAACTTCCATTCACAATTGCTTCAAAGAGAATAAAATACCTAGGAATCCAGCTTACAAGGGATGTAAAGGACCTCTTCAAGGAGAACTACAAACCACTGCTCAGTGAAATAAAAGAGGACACAAACAAATGGAAGAACATACCATGCTCATGGATAGGAAGAATCAATATCGTGAAAATGGCCATACTGCCCAAGGTTATTTATAGATTCAATGCCATCCCCATCAAGCTACCAATGAGTTTCTTCACAGAATTGGAAAAAAACTGCTTTAAAGTTCATATGGAACCAAAAAAGAGCCCGCATTGCCAAGACAATCCTAAGTCAAAAGGACAAAGCTGGAGGCGTCACGCTACCTGACTTCAAACTATACTACAAGGCTACAGTAACCAAAACAGCATGGTACTGGTACCAAAGCAGAGATATAGACCAATGGAACAGAACAGAGTCCTCAGAAATAATACCGCACATCTACAGCCATCTGATCTTTGACAAACTTGAGAGAAACAAGAAATGGGGAAAGGATTCCCTATTTAATAAATGGTGCTGGGAAAATTGGCTAGCCATAAGTAGAAAGCTGAAACTGGATCCTTTCCTTACCCCTTATACGAAGATTAATTCAAGATGGATTAGAGACTTAAATGTTAGACCTAATACCATAAAAACCCTAGAAGAAAATCTAGGTAGTACCATTCAGGACATAGGCATGGGCAAGGACTTCATGTCTAAAACACCAAAAGCAACGGCAGCAAAAGCCAAAATTGACAAATGGGATCTAATTAAACTTAAGAGCTTTTGCACAGCAAAAGAAACTACCATCAGAGTGAACAGGCAACCTACAGAATGGGAGAAAATTTTTGCAACCTACTCATCTGACAAAGGGCTAATATCCAGAATCTACAAAGAACTCAAACAAATATACGAGAAAAAAACAAACAACCCCATCAAAAAGTGGGGAAAGGATATGAACAGACATTTCTCAAAAGAAGATATTCATACAGCCAACAGACACATGAAAAAATGCTCATCATCACTGGCCATCAGAGAAATGCAAATCAAAACCACAATGAGATACCATCTCACACCAGTTAGAATGGCAATCATTAAGAAGTCAGGAAACAACAGGTGTTGGAGAGGATGTGGAGAAATAGGAACACTTTTACACTGTTGGTGGGATTGTAAACTGGTTCAACCATTATGGAAAACAGTATGGCAATTCCTCAAGGATCTAGAACTAGATGTACCATATGACCCAGCCATCCCACTACTGGGTATATACCCAAAGGATTATAAATTAGTCTACTACAAAGACACATGTACACGTATGTTTATTGCGGCACTATTCACAATAGCAAAGACTTGGAATCAACCCAAATGTCCATCTGTGACAGACTGGATTAAGAAAATGTGGCACATATACACCATGGAATACTATGCAGCCATAAAAAAGGATGAGTTTGCGTCCTTTGTAGGGACATGGATGCAGCTGGAAACCATCATTCTTAGCAAACTATCACAAGAAGAGAAAACCAAACACCGCATGTTCTCACTCATAGGTGGGAACTGAACAATGAGATCACTTGGACTCGGGAAGGGAACATCACACACTGGGGTCTATCATGGGGAGGGGGGAGGGGGGAGGAGGGAGGGATTGCATTGGGGAGTTATACATGATATAAATGATGAATTGATGGGTGCTGACGAGTTGATGGGTGCAGCACACCAACATGGCATAAGTATACATATGTAACAAACCTGCACGTTATGCACATGTACCCTAGAACTTAAAGTATAATAAAAAAAAAAAAAAAAAAAAAAAAAAAAAAAAAAAAGAAAAACTAGTATTATTGTAAATTTCATTTTTGACTACAACTATTCTAGAGGATTTAAAAGTAAAATGCATAAAATTATTATAAAAATAGGTTAATGTTAATTGTGACACCAATAACGTAAAGTCAGGAAAGATGAAGCTGTAAAAAAGTAGAGATTTTATATGCAACTCAATTTTTTTTACCAATTCAGAATAGATTGTTATAATTTTAGGTATGATAGGCAATCTCCATGGTAACAACAAATAAAATACCTACAGAATATATTCAAGAGGAAATGAGATGGGAATCAAAATGTGTCACTACAAAAAACAAAATCAGCTAAATGCAAAGGAAGGCAGCAATGGAGGAAATAAAGGGCTAAAAGCTGTAAGACGTACAGAAAAGAAATAACAAAATGAGAAATATAAGCTCTTCTGTATCAGTAATAACTTTAAGTATAAATGGATTAACCTTCCCAACCAAACGTATACATTAACAGAAGAAAAACAAGAGCACAGGACTCAGCCATGGGCTATCTCCAAGAGGTTCACTTAAGATCAAAAGACACTTATAGATTGAGAGTGAAATGATAGAAAAAGACATTCTCGCAAATAAAAACCCAAAGAGAGCTGAGGTGGTTAAAGAAATATTCAACAAAATAGACTTTAACGCTAAAACTGTTACCAGAGACAAAGGAAGACATTATATACTGATAAAAGAGTTAATTAGCCAATAAGATACCTCAGTTATCAACAAACACGTATATATAGATTACTACAAAAACATATATGTGTATATATATGTGTGTGTATATATATATACACACATACCAAGTATGAAAGCTCCAAAAACATGTACTTACTGATACAAAAGTCTTCAACAAAATATTAGTGAACTGAATTCACTGACATTAAATGTATTATACATCACGACCAACTAGAATTTATTCCTGGAATGCAAGGATTGCTCAACACACATTGATCAATCAATGTAATTCACCACATTAACTAAATGAAAAGGAAAAAAAAAATGTGATCATCTCTACTGATGTAAAAAAGAAAAAAAATTTTACAAAATTTAGCGTGTTGTCATGATAAAAACAAACAAAATACTAAAATTAGAAGGAAACTTCCTCAGCATAATAGAAGTTATATATAAAAACACACACATGAGGGCCGGTCACGGTGGCTCATGCCTGTAATCCCAGCACTTTGGGAGGCTGAGGCAGGTGGACCACGAGGTCAGGAGATCAAGACCATCCTGGCCAACATGGTGAAACCACCTCTCTACTGAAATACAAAAAATTAGCTGGGCGTGGTGGTACGCGCCTGTAGTCCCAGGTACTTGGGAGGCTGAAGCAGGGGAATCGCTTGAACTTGGGAGGCAGAGGTTGCAGTGAGTTGAGATTGTGCCACTGCACTCCAGCCTGGCAACAGAACAAGACTTTGTTTCAAAAAAAAAAAAAAAAAAAAAAAAAAAACACACACACACACACAGCTAACATACTCAATGGTGAAATACTGAAAAAAGAGGAAGGAACATAACAAGGATTCCTGTTTTTTTTTTTTTTTTTTTTTACCACTTCTATTCAACATAGTACGTGGCAAGAATGTCCACTGTAACCACTGCTATTTAATACTATACTGGAATCTCTAGCCAGCATGATAAGTCCATAAAAACATAAATAAAAAAACACAAAGATCATAAAGAAATTAAACTGAGTCTCTTCATAGATGTTATGATTGTCTCCATATGCAATCCAACATACTCTGTAAAATCTTCTAGTACCAATAAGTGAGTGAAGTAAGGTCATAGAACACAAGATCAATGTACAAAAATTATTTTTTCTATACTAGCAATGAACACATGGAAACAACAGTTACAAATGCAATACAGTTTGAGAATTCCTAATCCCCGAATCCAAAATATCTCCAGGCTCCTTGGTGCACTCCTGTAATCCTAACTACTTGGGAGACTGAGATGGGAGGATTGCTTGAACCTGGGAGTTCGAGACCAGCCTAGGCAACATAGTGATTTCTCATCTCAAAAAAAAAAAAAAAAAGGCTGAAATGATCCAAAATTTGAAACTTTTTGAGGGCTAGCATAACACCACAAGTGGAAAGTTCTACACCTGTCCTCGTGTGACAGGTTACAGTCAAAATGCAATCAAAATTTTGTTTTGTGCACAAAATTATTTTTTAAATGTATAAAATTAACTTCGGACCATGCATATAAGGTATATATGATATATAAATGAATTTTGTGTTTAGACTTGGGTCCCATCCACAGGGTATCTCATTATGTATATGTAAATATTCCAAAGTCTGAAAAAATTTGAAATCCAACACACTTTTGGTCCCAATAATTTTTGATAAGTAATACTCAGCCTGTACCAATTACAATCACTTCTTTTTTTTAAAAGGAAAACTCTGAAACACTTAGGTGTAAATCTAATAAAGCATATGTAGGACTTGTATTTTGAAAGTATAAAACATTGATGACAGAAGTCAAGGAAGATATAAATAAATAGAGATACAAGGCTGAGTGTGGTGGCTCACGCCTGTAATCCCAGTTACTTGGGAGGCTGAGGCAGGAGAATAGCTTGAACCCAGGAGGTGGAGGTTGAGGTGAGCCGAGATTGTGCCATTGCACTCCAGCACACATTATATACAATAATAAAGTGAAAATAGTGCATAAACATAATTGTGGGTTCTAAAACTGCAAACTTTTATAAAAATACAGGAAAAAATCTTGGTGGCCTAGGATTTGATTAAAAGTTCATATTACATAATAGCATGATCCATAAAAATATCTTCAGAGTTCATAAAATTAAACATTTTGTTCCGCAAAAATTCCTGTCAAGCAAACATAAAAATACAAGCCACTGTCTGTGAGACAATGTTTCCATGCTACATATCTGACAAAGAATTTGTATGTAGAAGATATAAAGAACCCTGAAAACTCAATAGTTAAAAAACAATTTAATTAGAAAATGTGCAAAATATATGAAGGGATACTTCCCTGAAGAGGATATACAAATGGCAAATCAGCAAATGAAATGAGGTTCAACTTCACTGGACATCAGGGAAATACCAGTTAAGACTGAGGTGAGATGTCAACGCACACCTGTCAGAACAGCTAAATAAAAAATAGTAATAATAACAAATACTAGCAATGACGTGGAGAGATTGGATCACTCATACAGTGGCAGGAAATGTAAAATGGCCCACCAACTCTAGAAAACTTTAAGGAATTTATTTTTCTTTTCTTTACTTTCATTTTCTTTCCTTCTTTTTTTTTTTTTTTTTTCTTTTTTCTTTTTTTGAGAGGGAGTTTGGCTCTTGTTGCCCAGGCTGGAGTGCAACGGCACAACCTCAGCTCACTGCAACCTCTGCCTCCCGAGTAGCTATTGCAGGTGCAAGCCACCACATCTGGCTGTATTTTTAGTAGAGACAGGGGTTTCGCCATGTTGGCCAGGCTGATCTCGAACTCCTGACCTCAAGGGATCCACCCATCTCGGCCTCCCAAAGTGCTGGGATTACAGGCATGAGCCATCTCACCTGGGGGGTATTTCTTCTTTTTTTTATTATTATACTTTAAGTTCTAGGGTACATGTGCATAACGTGCAGGTTTGTTACATATGTATACTTGTGCCATGTTGGTGTGCTGCACCCATCAACTCGTCAGCACCCATCAATTCATCATTTATATCAGGTATAACTCCCAATGCAATCCCTCCCCCCTGCCCCCTCCCCATGATAGGCCCCGGTGTGTGATGTTCCCCTTCCCGAGTCCAGGTGATCTCATTGTTCAGTTCCCACCTATGAGTGAGAACATGCGGTGTTTGGTTTTCTGTTCTTGTGATAGTTTGCTAAGAATGATGGCTTCCAGCTGCATCCATGTCCCTACAAAGGACACAAACTCATCCCTTTTTATGGCTGCATAGTATTCCATGGTGTATATGTGCCACATTTTCTTAATCCAGTCTGTCACAGATGGACATTTGGGTTGATTCCAAGTCTTTGCTATTGTGAATAGTGCCGCAATAAACATACGTGTGCATGTGTCTTTATAGCAGCATGATTTATAATCCTTTGGGTATATACCCAGTAGTGGGATGGCTGGGTCATATGGTACATCTAGTTCTAGATCCTTGAGGAATTGCCATACTGTTTTCCATAATGGTTGAACTAGTTTACAATCCCACCAACAGTGTAACAGTGTTCCTATTTCTCCACATCCTCTCCAGCACCTGTTGTTTCCTGAGTTTTTAATGATTGCCATTCTAACTGGTGTGAGATGATACCTCATTGTGGTTTTGATTTGCATTTCTCTGATGGCCAGTGATGATGAGCATTTTTTCATGTGTCTGTTGGCTGTATGAATGTCTTCTTTTGAGAAATGTCTGTTCATATCCTTTGCCCACTTATTGATGGGGTTGTTTATTTTTTTCTTGTATATTTGTTTGAGTTCTTTGTAGATTCTGGATATTAGCCCTTTGTCGGATGAGTAGATTGCAAAAATGTTCTCCCATTCTGTAGGTTGCCTGTTCACTCTGATGGTAGTTTCTTTTGCTGTGCAGAAGCTCTTTAGTTTAATTAGATCCCATTTATCAATTTTGGCTTTTGCTGCCGTTGCTTTTGGTGTTTTAGACATGAAGTCCTTGCCCATGCCTATGTCCTGAATGGTATTACCTAGGTTTTCTTCTAGGGTTTTTATGGTATTAGGTCTAACATTTAAATCTCTAATCCATCTTGAATTAATCTTCATATAAGGAGTAAGGAAAGGATCCAGTTTCAGCTTTCTACTTATGGCTAGCCAATTTTCCCAGCACCATTTATTAAATAGGGAATCCTTTCCCCATTTCTTGTTTCTCTCAGGTTTGTCAAAGATCAGATGGCTGTAGATGTGTGGTATTATTTCTGAGGACTCTGTTCTGTTCCATTGGTCTATAGCTCTGTTTTGGTACCAATACCATGCTGTTTTGGTTACTGTAGCCTTGTAGTATAGTTTGAAGTCAGGTAGCGTGACGCCTCCAGCTTTATCCTTTTGACTTAGGATTGTCTTGGCAATGTGGGCTCTTTTTTGGTTCCATATGAACTTTAAAGTAGTTTTTTCCAATTCTGTGAAGAAACTCATTGGTAGCTTGATGGGGATGGCATTGAAGCTATAAATAACCTCGGGCAGTATGGCCATTTTCACAATATTGATTCTTCCTATCCATGAGCATGGTATGTTCTTCCATTTGTTTGTGTCCTCTTTGATTTCACTGAGCAGTGGTTTGTAGTTCTCCTTGAAGAGGTCCTTTACATCCCTTGTAAGTTGGATTCCTAGCTATTTTATTCTCTTTGAAGCAATTGTGAATGGAAGTTCATTCATGATTTGGCTCTCTGCTTGTCTGTTACTGGTGTATAAGAATGCTTGTGATTTTTGCACAATAATTTTGTATCCTGAGACTTTGCTGAAGTTGCTTATCAGCTTAAGGAGATTTTGGACTGAAACAATGGGGTTTTCTAAATATACAAACATGACATCTGCAAACAGGGACAATTTGACTTCTTCTTTTCCTAACTGGATACCCTTGATTTCTTTCTCTTGCCTGATTACCCTAGCCAGAACTTCCAACATTATGTTGAATAGGAGTGGTGAGAGAGGGCATCCCTGTCTTGTGCCAGTTTTCAAAGGGAATTTTTCCAGTTTTTGCCTATTCAGTATGATATTAGCTGTGGGTTTGTCATAAATAGCTCTTATTATTTTGAGGTACGTTCCATGAATACCGAATTTATTGAGCGTTTTTAGCATGAAGGGCTGTTGAATTTTGTCCAAAGCCTTTTCTGCATCTATTGAGATAATCATGTGGTTCTTGACTTTAGTTCTGTTTATATGCTGGATTACGTTTATTGATTTGCGAATGTTGAACCAGCCTTGCATCCCAGGGATGAAGCCCACTTGATCATGGTGGATAAGCTTTTTGATGTGCTGCTGAATCCGGATTGCCAGTATTTTATTGAGGATTTTTGCATCGATGTTCATCAGGGATATTGGTCTAAAATTCTCTTTTTTTGTTGTGTCTCTGCCAGGCTTTGGTATCAGGATGATGTTGGCCTCATAAAATGAGTTAGGGAGGATTCCCTCTTTTTCTATTGATTGGAATGGTTTCAGAAGGAATGGTACCAGCTCCTCCTTGTACCTCTGGTAGAATTCAGCTGTGAATCCATCTGGTCCTGGACTTTTTTTGGTGGGTAAGCTATTGATTGTTGCCTCAATTTCAGAGCCTGCTATTGGTCTATTCAGGGATTCAACTTCTTCCTGGTTTAGCCTTGGGAGAGTGTAAGTGTCCAGGAAATTATCCATTTCTTCTAGATTTTCTAGTTGATTTGCGTAGAGGTGTTTATAGTATTCTCTGATGGTAGTTTGTATTTCTGTGGGGTCGGTGGTGATATCCCCTTTATCATTTTTTATTGCATCTATTTGATTCCTCTCTCTTTTCTTCTCTATTAGTCTTGCTAGCGGTCTGTCAATTTTGTTGATCTTTTCAAAAAACCAACTCCTGGATTCATTGATTTTTTGGACTTTTTTTGTGTCTCTATCTCCTTCAGTTCTGCTCTGATCTTAGTTATTTCTTGCCTTCTGCTAGCTTTTGAATGTGTTTGCTCTTGCCTCTCTAGTTCTTTTAATTGTGATGTTAGAGTGTCCATTTTAGATCTTTCCTGCTTTCTCTTGTGGGCATTTAGTGCTATAAATTTCCCTCTACACACTGCTTTAAATGTGTCCCAGAGATTCTGGTATGTTGTATCTTTGTTCTCATTGGTTTCAAAGAACATCTTTATTCTGCCTTCATTTCGTTATGTACCCAGTAGTCATTCAGGAGCAGGTTGTTCAGTTTCCATGTAGTTGAGCGGTTTTGATTGAGTTTCTTAGTCCTGAGTTCTAGTTTGATTGCACTGTGGTCTGAGAGACAGTTTGTTATAATTTCTGTTCTTTTACATTTGCTGAGGAGTGCTTTACTTCCAATTATGTGGTCAATTTTGGAATAAGTGTGATGTGGTGCTGAGAAGAATGTATATTCTGTTGATTTGGGGTGGAGAGTTCTATAGATGTCTATTAGGTCCGCTTGGTGCAGAGATGAGTTCAATTCCTGGATATCCTTGTTAACTTTCTGTCTCGTTGATCTGTCTAATGTTGACAGTGGAGTGTTGAAGTCTCCCATTATTATTGTATGGGAGTCTAAGTCTCTTTGTAAGTCTCTAAGGACTTGCTTTATGAATTTGGGTGCTCCTGTATTGGGTGCATATCTATTTAGGAGAGTTAGCTCTTCCTGTTGAATTGATCCCTTTACCATTATGTAATGGCCTTCTTTGTCTCTTTTGATCTTTGATGGTTTAAAGTCTGTTTTATCAGAGACAAGGATTGCAACCCCTGCTTTTTTTTGTTCTCCATTTGCTTGGTAGATCTTCCTCCATCCCTTTATTTTGAGCCTATGTATGTCTCTGCATGTGAGATGGGTCTCCTGAATACAGCAGACTGATGGGTCTTGACTCTTTATCCAGTTTGCCAGTCTGTGTCTTTTAATTGGAGCATTTAGTCCATTTACATTTACGGTTAATATTGTTATGTGTGACCTTGATCCAGCCATTATGATATTAACTGGTTATTTTGCTCGTTAGTTGATGCAGTTTCTTCCTAGCCTTGATGATCTTTACATTTTGGCATGTTTTTGCAATGGCTGGTACCGGTTGTTCCTTTCCATGTTTAGGGCTTCCTTCATGGTCTCTTGTAAGGCAGGCCTGGTGGTGGCAAAATCTCTAAGCATTTGCTTATCTGTAAAGGATTTTATTTCTCCTTCACTTATGAAACTTAGTTTGGCTGGATGTGAAATTCTGGGTTTAAAATTCTTTTCTTTAAGAATGTTGAATATTGGCCCCCACTCTATTCTGGCTTGTAGAGTTTCTGCTGAGAGATCTGCTGTTAGTCTGATGGGCTTCCCTTTGTGGGTAACCCAACCTTTCTCTCTGGCTGCCCTTAAGATTCTTTCCTTCATTTCAACTTTGGTGAATCTGGCAATTATGTGTCTTGGAGTTGCTTTTCTCGAGGAGTATCTTTGTGGCGTTCTCTGTATTTCCTGAATTTGAATGTTGGCCTGCCCTACTAGGTTGGGGAAGTTCTCCCGGATGATATCCTGAAGAGTGTTTTCCAACTTGGTTCCATATCCCCCCTCACTTTCAGGCACCCCAATCAGACGTAGATTTGGTCTTTTTACGTAATCCCATACTTCTTGCAGGCTTTGTTCATTTCTTTTTCTTCTTTTTTCTTTTGGTTTCTCTTCTCACTTCATTTCATTCATTTGATCCTCAATCACTGATACTCTTTCTTCCAGTTGATCGAGTCTGTTACTGAAGCTTGTGCATTTGTCACGTATTTCTCGTGTCATGGTTTTCATCTCTGTCATTTCGTTTATGACCTTCCCTGCATTAATTAGTCTAGCTGTCAATTCTTCCACTCTTTTTTCAAGATTTTTAGTTTCTTTGCGCTGGGTATGTAATTCCTTCTTTAGCTCTGAGAAGTTTGATGGACTGAAGCCTTCTTCTCTCATCTCGTCAAAGTCATTCTCTGACCAGCTTTGATCCATTGCTGGCGATGGGCTGCGCTCCTTTGCAGGGGGAGATGCGCTCTTATTTTTTGAATTTCCAGCTTTTCTGCCCCGCTTTTTCCCCATCTTTGTGGTTTTATCTGTCTCTGGTCTTTGATGATGGTGACGTACTGATGGGGTTTTGGTATAGGTGTCCTTCCTGTTTGATAGTTTTCCTTCTAACAGTCAGGACCTTCAGCTGTAGGTCTCTGTTGGAGATTGCTTGAGGTCCACTCCAGACCCTGTTTGCCTGGGTATCAGCAGCAGACTTTGCAGAAGATAGAATATTGCTGAACAGCGAGTGTACCTGTCTGATTCTTACTTTGGAAGCTTCCTCTCAGGGGTGTACTCCACCCTGGGAGGTGTGGGGTGTCAGACTGCCCCTAGTGGGGGATGTCTCCCAGCTAGGCTACTCAGGGGTCAGGGACCCACTTGAGCAGGCAGTCTGTCCGTTCTCAGATCTCAACCTCCATGTTGGGAGATCCACTGCTCTCTTCAAAGCTGTCAGACAGAGTCGTTTGCATCTGCAAAGGTTTCTGCTGCTTTTGTTGTTGTTGTTGTTAACTGTGCCCTGTCTCCAGAAGTGGAGTCTACAGAGACAGGCAGGTTTCCTTGAGCTGCTATGAGCTCCACCCACTTCGAGCTTCCCAGTGGCTTTGTTTACCTACTTAAGCCTCAGCAATGGCGGGCGCCCCTCCCCCAGCCTCGCTGCTGCCTTGCGGTTAGATCGCAGACTGCTGTGTTAGCAATGAGGGAGGCTCTGTGGGTGTGGGACCCTCCCGGCCAGGTGTGGGATATATTCTCCTGGTTTGCCTGTTTGCTTAAAACGCAGTATTGGGGTGGGAGTTCCCCGATTTTCCAGGTGTTGTGTGTCTCAGTTCCCCTGGCTAGGAAAAGGGATTCCCTTCCCCCTTGCGCTTCCCAGGTGAGGCGATGCCTCGCCCTGCTTCAGCTCTTGCTGGTCGGGCTGCAGCAACTGACCAGCACGAATTGTCTGGCACTCCCTAGTGAGATGATCCCAGTACCTCAGTTGAAAATGCAGAAATCAGCGGTCTTCTGTGTCGCTCGCGCTGGGAGTTGGAGACTGGAGCTGTTCCTATTTGGCCATCTTGCTCCGCCCCCGGGGTATTTCTTTAAAATCTAAACAAACCAGGAGCATATACACCACTGGGGCAACCTGGGTCCACTCTGTATGTACTCCTTTGGTAAATCTTGAGAGTTTATAATTAGTTCAAAATAAAGTTTAAATAAAGCTATGATTATTGTGGAGAGATGAGCAATAGTCTGGTAAATTTTTTTCAATAAATATAAATAACAGTGGATTAATACTGAGAAACATAAAGAACTAAAATTCCAACAATCCTATTGCCAAAAAAGAAAAAAAAAAAAAAAAAAAAGGCTAAAGACATAAACAAGAATTCATGGAAGAAGAAACCAAAATGGCCATAAAGTCTAGCAATAAGGTGTTGGGTTAGGGATATCACTGAGAATGAGTATATGAAAACAATCATCTTGTAAAACCATTTTTCAAGAGCATATTTATTTGAGTATGCTCTTGAAAACAAAACATTGTCAGTATTGTTCAGGAACCTCCTGTACCTCTACTCAATATCATAATAATAAAAGAGAATATAACCCTTCTTCCTGACCACCTCGTTAAAATAAGCCCTTAGGGTATGTATCCTAGGGTAACTACAGCACATTTGCACATGGAGAAATGTGTAAGAATGCTACTAGCATCTCTCTGATACCAAAACACTTGTTAAAAATGTATCATTCGTATGGAGAATATGTTAAAATATATAATGGGATATTAGATGTAGAGAAAAGGAATGAATCAAAGCTGCTGGAATCAACATGGATGGTTGCTGAAAGCATAATATCAATGGAAAAATCAAATCACTAAAAGTAAAGTAAGTTATGCTTATGTAAAATTAGGAAACATGAAAAACACTTTTTTTGTATATGGACACATTTATACATAGTAAAAGTGTAAAAAATGCAACAAGGTTGTTTAATAAAAGATTCAGGAAAGGCCTTATTTTGACGAGGTGGTCAGGAAGAAGGGTTATATCATCTTTTATTATTATGATATTGAGTAGGGGTACAAGGGGTGCCTGAACAATACGGACAAAGTTTTGTTTCTCAACTGTGATGTTGTTTACACAGGTGCTCCTTAAATTATTTTGTATGCATATTTGTGTGTCTTAAATATTTCCTAGGAAATTAAAACAAAGGGGCAAATATATTTAGTGCAAAATCCAAATTCTTAAACTAATTTAAAAGTTTGTTAATTACAAATATATGTAACAAAATAAGGTATGAAGGAGAACCCCAGAAAATATTCTTGCTAATACAGAGATAACATAATGCATGACTCTTCCTGGATTAACAAATGTCATTTGATATGCCAATAGGTGCTCATGATGATAATTTGTCATATTACATAATACAAGAATTATATTAAAATAGCCTTGTCAGTACTAAAGAGTTAACAAATTTGATAGCCACTGACGTACTTTAGTCTTGAATTTTAGTTGTTTGCCTTCAATTATTTTTTTCTCAGTGAAAGGAGACAGATTATAACAACTAAAAGTAATTTGTTATTTATTTGGTATTTAATTATATATTTGCCTGTCTTTTTTAACTGGAATATTTATAACTTCCAATACATAACACATGAACATAATTGGACTGGGGTCAAGTTTAAATTGTAAATAAAATAACTGCAACCCAATTGCAACAGTGAACTTGCTTTGTGTCATTAGCCTATGGTTGTTTACTTCAGTGTACACTTGTTTCTAAAAGGATATTATTTCGCCATCAAATCTGATTATTAATGGTCATGACTATATTCAGATTAATTAAATTTGAGAAAAGTAATGATATTCTCAGCTATGTCCATGTTATGGATGAAATCCCAGAATTAAATTCTTATGAAAGCCACCCACTCATTTTCTAGACACGCAAGTAGCTATACTTCAATACGTCTATTATAAAAGGTGATTTTGATAATACAAGTTAATTTGGGTACTATCCCAGAACCACTGAACTTGTTAGGGCTTTGAAAATCTGAGGTCTGTTCTCCAACCTTCGTATAGGGTAACATAATTGTACAGCTTTAAGGTTTCCAAAAAGCAAAATTTCATAAACCTGATATTCTATTCCAGTAGCTAAAAGATCTCAATATGAGAAATTATTTCTGATAAACATATTAAACCTCTAACACGTCAGCTTAAGATCATTTTGTTCTTTTCTTTCTTTTTTTAAACATTATTTCAGTAGATTTGGGTGTACAAGTGGTTTTTTGTTTCATGGATGAATTACATAGTGGTGAAGTCTGGACTTTTAGTGTAGCCATCACCCAGAACTTAATTACCCGATAGGCAATTGTTCTGTTAATTAAACAAATGCCACATATTTTTCTGATTACAAATGTAAATCTGGCATAGTATTAAAAATTGAAAATACAGAAAAATACATAAAGATACAAACGCCCCTCAGATAAACACAACTAAGCATGTTGGACCATTTATTGTTTTATTATGCACACATTTGTGCTTATAATACATATGTATATTCATGTATATGATAACCACATTATATAGTAAATATTAATATCTATTATTTATTAAACATCTACTATGTACCACATGTATACAGCATGCACTTTGTGTAGATTTTCATATTTAACCATTAATATGAAAATCTACAATTTACATTTTTAATCTACATTAAAAATTAAAATCTACATTTTAAAAATACAATTGAACCATGAAACATTAATTTTCTTTTCAAAGATCCCACAGCTACTAAGTGTTGGAGTACAGATTCAAATGTAGGCAATAGAAGTCCAAATATGGCACTCTTACAAGCCTGTCTCCCATATATTAGGCCTATAACTTATATGTGTGTGTAACTGAAACAGAACTTAATCATATTCTTTAACAGAGTTCGTTTTTGATAATAACATCTCTTGAGTGAACCTAACAGACTATCTCTCATCACTTTCTTAGCAGTTCTTTGTTTCTCTTTATTCACAGTTTTACTTTTTATAGGAGAATATATACATATATATTTGAAACTTTGAATACAATGACAAATGAACATTCAGTGACCATACAAACATGCACAGTTACACATGTAATCATATATATGTATTCATATTGCACTCATTTTACTTATATTTGTGTTATCCTCTTATTCCCATAGTATTTTTTTTCTGTGTATTATAAGCATGTGCTTAAAAAATAAATGAAAAGTTACTGCTGCTAGAAATCCACTTCCCAGAGTCAACTACTTTAATTTGTTTAATTTATGCTTGATTTTAGTTTTTTCTGTAATAACCTCTGTATCTCTAAATAGTCCACATATATGCCACTATATGTGGTATATCAATATTTTATATAATATATTGACTTTTATCTATACCTTAGAATCTAGTTTATTTCCCCTAAATGTTATCATCACCTCCAAAACATTCCTCTTTTTGTCTTCTCTTGGTTACTTTGCAATAGTAAAATGTGTACTTTTATCTCTATTTTTATTCCATCAGTATATACAATATATCTTCACTGTCCCATTGTAAGATGAGAATGCTAGTAAATTTGAAAGAATTATACCTAGTCTCTGGAGTTCTTTCCTTCAAGATACTACCCTTCTATACCAATTTGCCCTACTCTCAGTTAGACCTACTGCTTCCCAGGCCTACTGGAAAGTTTACCGCTAGTACTATGACTTTTGCTTTTGGATATATAAATATCCAAGGGATAGTTTTTGTTATCTGATTATGCCTATTTCATGCTATGCTATTCTGAAACTGGGATTACAATATCTTCATTAATATTCTTGATGATATTAATCATAATTATGTTTTTTTAAGTTCTCATCTGTTAACTAAATTATATCTATTTTCTCTGAGGTTAATTGTTACATTTGTTTATCTTGATCTCAGTGTTTCATTTTGGAGTACTTACTGTAATGGGTCGTGATTCTTTCTTATCCAATTATATTTTATAAAGAAGCAATAGAAAAGTAAATTTTGATGCTATATTTGCACAGGTTTGTCAATTGGAAGGCTTTACGTTAGGGTGGAAAACGTTCTGTTTTTATGCTCAGTTGTCTGCATAAAATGGCCTTGAGGAGAGTGATATTGTCTGAGCCCCATCCTTCTCTCCAAGTGAATGGGCAATTCTGGACACTGATGGCTTCTCCAAGAATCTGCATGGCAGTTTTATTTCCCTTGTCAGCCTCTGTGCAGATGCTCATTGATGGTTCCTTCTAAATAGCTGCCCTTTTCTTGTAAATATTTTTGTTATACTTTTAATGAGGTTTCTTTTTGGAAGAGAGGAGACATCTAGTTTCAGATGCAACTGTGATCTAGCAGGGTTCTCTCATGTCATTTAATATTTAAATTCTGGACTTCAGTTCTGACATGTAGAGGCTCTATGACCCAGACTCATTTTCCTTATTTGTAAAATGAAGATCAGAATATTTGCCTACAGTGTTGTCAATAATAAATATGATTATGTAGGTAAAACATTTAGTGCTTTAACTGTAACACATAGGACACAATCAATAGACATTTGTTCCTTCTTCCACTCTAAATTTGAAGTGCTGGTGATTCAAAGATGAAAAGATGAAATGCTATTTGCTAGTGTTTGTAGTCCAGCAGAGTGCCAGACAAGCAAATACACAATAAGGATATAATTTGACAATGGCTGTATTTAAGGTATGTATAGATAACTCAAAGAAAATGGAAAAAGAAGCATTTGAGTATTTGAGGGGAAATGAAGGAGGGGTTCACAGAAGAGGCAAATTCTTGACAATATACATGCAGAAAAGAATTATTCGCACTTTCTAGGCTGAATTCTGTTATATGGATTCAAATAGTATTATTAAATTGCTCTTTAAATGTCTCTTATCCTTAGCTAAGTAAACAATTTTACCTTCTTGGATTTTTATAAAAAGAGATTGGAAAATATTTTATTTTCTTTAATAAGAAAAAAGCAATTTTGAGCTTTATCATTATCAAAATTATATAATTATCTATACCAATTTATACCACTTTCTTCTTTAAATACTGTGCAAATCACACTTAATAATGGCTCTTTCTGTCAGCTGTGAATTCACATCTTAAGAGATAGCATTTATACAGAAAAGATTAAATAGCTACACCAGGATGTGCACAAGCATATTAACATCTCCTTCTGACTTAGTGCCTAAATTTAGCTACAACCATACAGCATATTGTCATAGAAGTGAATTAGAATTTTTAACAAACAATTCTGACTCTTTTTTTCCTCATTATTCTCATTGAGCCATAAAAGTCCTGACTTGGAATGTTATATATTTATTCTCAATCTTTTCTAAAGCCACCTTGAAGTAGATTACAAAGCATATGTAGTACCAAGGAGATTTCTTTCTTAAATGAGGAAGGTAGAGTTAGAATTAAAAGAAAATGAAAAATAAATAAATTAAAATGAAGCCTGTAGTTATTATCTAAATACCTGGAGACCCAGGACACTTCCTTGAAGTGGACCACATATTTGATTCTGAACTTGCTAATATCTTGAAAGGAGTCATTGTCATTTACACGATTCAATATGACTATACAAATTTTTTAAATGAAAAGAAAATTACTATATGCAAGACAAGCCTAAATCTTCTTGGTTCTAAAACCAGCCATTGGCCTAATAAAAAAGTACAATGCATTATACAATGCATATTATAGGACTTAAGTATGGGACCATAAAAACATTTATTAAGTGCATGTTATTTAGTCTATGGTCACTCTTGATCACTTCTTTTTCCATCAACGTCCATGAAAATCTAATCCATTACCAGGTCCTGTTGATTTTACCAAATATATCTTAAATTTGGCGTCTTTTCCTATTTCCCATCTCTTCCACCCTAATTTGTATATCATTATCTCTAAACTGGATTGCCACAATAGACTCCTAAAAGGCTTCTCAGCAATACATCCCCTATATTAGAGCCACAGTCTTTTTTAAAATGCAAATTTGATCTTATTCCTCTTCTGCTTAAAATATTTCAATAGCTTTCCATTGCCATTAGGATATAGACTGAATATCTCAACACAATCCACGCGGCCTTTCATGGCTTTATCTTGGCTATATCTGGCATCAGTAACGCCCTTGCTCTCTAAGTCTTAACTATTTGCTTTTGATTAATTCTTCAAACACATTAAAATCCTCCATAGCAAGAGGCCTTGGATGTCTTTTTTCCTCCCCTGCTCAGTCTAGCTAAGTCATTCCCATCCTTCATTTCCCACCTAATGTATCACTTCCTCTAACCCTTCAGACTATATCACGCTCCATATTATGTGTTCTCATATTACTTCCTGGATGTCACATGCATGATTTGTAATTTTCAAATTTACTTTGTAATGATGTAATCAATATCAGCCATGTCCTAGAGAATGTAAAATTCAGGGGATTAGGAATAATGTGTGTTTTTTTTTCCTAATTACTACACCTCAAAAAGCTAAAATAGTATACAGCCAATGTAGAATCATGCAAAGTTGCCAAGATGCTGCGCTACAGTAATTTCCCACAAACTGGTGAATGGAATGTCCTCGAACTCCATAACCTTTTTACTATATACTGCGTTTTAGACTCCTAAATTAAAGATTAAGTAAGATGAACATATTGTCTGTATTCATTTTTATAATTGACAGTTACCATTATCTACCATTGTTTAGTTGTGACTTTTGAATGTTATTTTTAATAATGGCTTTACACATTTTTAAAAATCTCAGTTTCTTATTTTTTTTCCTCCGTATTACCAAATACCAGTGACATGACAAAGTATTTACATAAACGGTAGCACAGAATGTCCTATGAATTTCAAACACTACAAAACATATATAATTTCCTCCGGCTTGCTGTTAGAAAATCCTTTATTTGCGAGATTATATATTTGGAACTTATCTTCAGATTTTACAGACTGGATCAAGATGTCTTAACTGATGATAATAACTATGTTTTATACTTCTTGAGAACTGCAACAGTCTGTAATTTTACTGTAGAAGTGAGTACACTGAAGGGTGTAGGCACTGGGCACAAAGTCTATACTGAACAGATGCTTGTTCATCGTCTTTCTCAAAACAAAATATTTTCTCTTATATCTTTTATTCAAAAGAACTCAAATAAATATCATTGTGAAATGCACCAGCTGCTTCCTTCGTCCTGCTGAAGTTTCACTGCTATTAATTTCCAAACCCAAGAATGCAATAGGAGGAACTACAAAGACTGTTTCTTAAAGGTGAAGTCCTCAATTTTGTATTTCTTTTCTTCTCTTCTCAAGCCAAGGAGTATCACAGGAACAGCTATTCTTCCAAGTTTTATCTCTAGGCAACTCTTCTTCCTTGAGATCATGTGTATGTACAGATACACAGATGTGCACATTATTTACATGTACACAATTATTGGCTTCTGTGTCTCTGACATTCTTGCTCTAATACTCTTTCTGAGAAAACAAGTCCCTAATTTTATAATAGAAGTTGAAAGAATTTATATCAAGTGTTGCTTTAAAGTCAGCTTTTTAGGATCACATTTGCACTTTTCATGAAAGAGTCATTCACTATCCATGTGGTAACTTACATACCCTTCTGCCATGGAGACTTGTGATTTAAGTTAAAGCAGTCCAGGACCTGTTTCTATGTTCCTGTTTAGATTAAGGGATGGTGATCTATAGAGAAAAGACTTTTGTCTTCTCTGATGGAAACATTCATCATTTTCTTGAGTGTTCTGTGGAGCAAATCTATTATAAGGATAAGACTAATACTGGCATTTATTGAGAGGTGATGATGTTCCAAATAGTATTCTAAGTGTTTATATCTCAAAGAGTGGGGAACAGAGATTTTTAAATCTGTATAA
The DNA here is from genome assembly GCF_007565055.1 of Rhinopithecus roxellana. NCBI lineage: Eukaryota > Metazoa > Chordata > Mammalia > Primates > Cercopithecidae > Rhinopithecus > Rhinopithecus roxellana. Next base: position 61,202,497 of record NC_044555.1, on the reverse strand, counting down.
AATGGTTGTGACATTATTATAATTGACTTTTTGTAGCCATTATATTGTCTAAATATTATTTTCTAGCATGGATGTATGGTAAATAAATTCATTATGTTACAGTAGGTAGCTAGTCAGACATGAGCAGGGCAGGAGAGACCCCTGCCCCCCGACCATCAGGAATGTCAAACAACCATCAGGTGATGGTCAGGTGGTTGTTAAACTGCTTCTCTAAACTAATAATTGGTCACAGCCAGTGCCAAGGAAAGGCAGTGTCCCAACAGATAGGAAAAACCTGAAACTGGTGATCAGCAGCTTCCTGGTAAGATCTCAGGAGTTGGGCAAATGGGTTCCAGCATGTGCACTAAGAGGCAAAATGGCAGAGTTTAACTGGTATATAGGAACACTCGACTGAAAGGGAACACCTCAAGTGAGCATGTGCATAATTTTGGTAAACACACTGCACTTTTTGGTAAACGCACTGCACACTGCACACTGCCAAGTGCTGGCAGGCCACTGCATATGAGGACAGCCCACCCCAAGGGAGGTATCAGGAGAAAAGGGATGCAAGACCACAGAAGTATGCCAACACATAAGACCCTAAGTCAAAAGTCAAACCGTGCGCTTGATCTCACAAATTGCCTGCTTGGCCCTCTTCCAAGTGTACTTTACTTCCTTTTGTTCCTACTCTAAAGTTTTTTAATAAACTTTCACTCTTGCTCTGAAACTTGCCTCAGTCTCTCACTTTGCCTTATGCCCCTCAGTCAAATTCTTTCTTCTGAGGAGGCAAGAACTGAGGTTGCTGCTGATCCGTGTGGATTCTTTGTCAGTCTCAATTGTATTGCCAGACTTCCGAATGGATTGTAAAGAATTTCAGGTGTACAGGTCGAGACATGAGGCTAGCCACCCTCCCACATACACATACCCCACAGCTACTTAGCTGATTTATTTGCTGCTAAGCGTTTCCTTGGTGACTACAGATTAATGACTTTGACGTTATTTAATTTTAGCTCTGGGAGTGTTGTTTCATAGAGTATTCGACAAATATTTAGGTTTTAGAACCTTGCTTCTCAAAGTGTGGTCCGCAGACCACAAGCATTGGCCTCACCTGGGAACACGTTAGAATCCTCACAAACCTCCAAGAACTACTGAGTCAGAATTTGCATTTTAACATCCTCAGGGGATTTCTCCACAGAATAAAGTTAGAGAACATGCCAAGGACAGAATTTCTCAGAAGTGAATATATGAACAACTCATATCAAAATCACCTGGGGGTATGTTTTAAATGCAGGTCCTAAGATCTATAACAGACCTATCTAAACCCAGTGCCTGCAGGTAAGACCTGGGGAATCTGCATTTTAAACAAGCACCCCGGGTGATTATTATGCACACTGAAAAGTGAGAACCACTGCTTTACAAATTTCAATCATGAAGTATTTCTTTAAATCAGTCAGTTTGTGTTTCACTTTTACAGTGAATATTTTCATCTAATTTAAGGAAAACCTGTTTATTGTAATTAAACAGAAACTTCTCAAACAACAGCAACTGGGATGCTATTTTATCTCTAAATGGCACATACACAGTATATAAAAGATCAAATACTTATGATATTGGCTTAATCGTTTGTGTGTCAGAATGTTTTACCCTTCTAGCCGTTTAATAGACATAATAGAAAATCACCAAAATAAATTTCCCCAGTGATTCACTTTAGATTTATAGAAATAAAAAAGCATTGGAGATTTTTTGCCTCACAATTTCATAAAATTTAAATGAGAATTCAGCGCCTAGCTTTACGTTTAAATTACTCTCTGGAGAGGAACACTTCCTCATGTATTTGCCTAACCCTAAGTTTACAGTGATAAAGGTACATCTGGAAGTCTGTCATATGTCTTGCATAATTCATAAATTGTCTCTTACTATGATTAAGTTTGAATGGTGAAAACTTATAATATTGATATACATTACAACTCAAATAAGAAAGCATCCAAAATGTCAGGTTAAAATAAAAGAGGAGATATGATGTTAGTTTTCGAATATCAAGAAATGGAAAAATATTTTAATTGTGTGCATGTGCCCTCTTGTGCATATATGTGCTAATGAGTCTAAAAATATCTTTGATTAATCTTGTTGCTGACTTGTTTTTTAAGATAATATTGAGGTATAATTGATATACAAAAATTATACATTCGACATACGCAATTTGATTAATTGAGCCACGTGCATATACCCGTTACCATCACCACAATCAAGGTAATAACACCCATCATTTCCAAAAGTTTCCTTATATCCCCCCCTTTTTTTTTTGTAGTAAAAACACTGAACATGAGATCTACCCTTTCATCAAATATATATACGTTTTTTTGAGATGGAGTCTTGCCCTGTCTCCCAGGCTGGAGTGCAGTGGCGCGATCTCAGCTCACTGCAACCTCCGCCTCTTGGTCCAAGTGATTCTCCTGCCCCATGCCCAGCTAAATTTTTACATCTTCAGTAGAGACGGGGGTTTCACCATGTTGGCCAGGCTGGTCTCAAACTCCTGACCTCCTGATCCGCCTGCCTTGGCCTCCCAAAGTGTTAGGATTACAGGCGTGAGCCACCGTGCCCGGCTTTTAACAAATTTTTAAGTGTATAATTTAATATTGCTAACTAATAATAGGCATTTTATTGTATCGATGTTGATAAAAAGAGTCTAACTCTGTAAAATATTTGAAGAGATTTACTCTGAACCCAGTAAAACTGACCATGGCCAGTGGCACAGCCGTCAGGAGGTCCTGAGGACATGTGCCCTAGGTGGTCAGGGCACAGTTTGGTTTTATACATTTTTAGAGAGGCATGAGGCAGCAATCAAATGCATTTAAGAAATACATTGGTTTGGTCCAGAAAGGCAGAACAACTCAAAGTGCAGGGGCGGGAGTGTGCTTTCAGGCTATAGGTAGATTTAAACATTTTTTTGTTGACAATTGGTAGAGTTTGTCTAAAGACCTGGGATCTTAAAAAGGAAATGTTCACATTAAGATAAAAGATTGCGGAGGTCAAGTTTCTTTTGAAATCTTATAGTGGTTGCCCTTAGAGACAATAGATGACAAAAGTTTCCTATTCAGATCTTTAAAAGGTGCTAGACTTTTAGTTAATCTCTTTAGGATTAGGAGGGCCTGGAAGAAAAAGACCTAGCTATGTTCATAGAGATTCTTTACAGATGCAAATTTTGCCCCACAAAGGACAGCTTTCCAGGGCCATTTGGCAAAGAAACCTGTTTTGGGATAAAATATGTTGATTTTCTTCCTTGTGTCATAATGTTATACTGGAGTCAGGTTGGAAAGTAAGTCACAATATATAGGGTTAAATAAAACCCATGTGATGAGAATTTATGATTCAGAGGGCATGACTCCCCAGATCCCTTAGATAGGAATTTGGGCAAGATAAGAAAATCAGAGTTTAATCCTCACCTGCTTACCTGTGTCTGGCTGGATTTCCAAGCCAGTGAGTCTTATCCTATGAGGTGCCGTGGAGGTGGGGCCTGAAGACCATTGCTGCTCAGCACCCTGGATTCAGTCCCTTTCCTAGGGGTATGCATGGGGGTCTAACCTCCCACCTTGCCAGAGTTGCAGCTGCTTTTGCCAGAAAGCTTGGGTATCTAGAACTCCTGGGGCTCTGTGTGTGCCTAAGCGACTGCTCTGCCAAAACTCCACGTAGCTCTGTGTGTCAGACTGAAGGCCCTGCTGGAGTGGGTTCACAAGGGGATCTCCTGATCTGAAGTTTGGAAAGATCCACAGGAAAAGCATGGGTCCCTGGGGTTGCTTACTCACTCACTGCTTTGCTTCCCTGAGTTGGGGAGGCTCCCCTGGCTCTGTGTCACTCCCTGGTGGGCAGTCATCCTGCCTTGCTTTTCTCTGTATTGAGTGGGTCGAGTTGTTTTCTAGATGAATTCCAATGTATGTAACTGAATGTTTCAGTTGAAGGTGCTGTATTTACTCCTTCTATTTCTCTCCATGAGAGCAATGCACACTAGATGCTTCTAGTCTGTCATCTTGGACAGCCCTCCAGCAAACTTTTAAATGTACCCTAAGGTCTTTTCTCTGGCAAGCGTGGCCGAGTCAGTGTGAGGAGTGAGGAGTGATGATTGTCAGGAACACGGAGGTGGCCTTTGGCATCCTAAGCATAATGTTAGCTTGTCTTTTGGAACCATATGTCATACAGATTATGGGCCTTCACAAAATTTCTTGCATAAGCTAGTTCATCTTTTCCTGAAATTTTTCTGATATGTCTATTTTGAGGTATTTATTTAAAAAAAAGTCTGAACCCTATTCCACACCAATTGAATCAGACTTTCCAGAAGAGGAGCCTGAAAACCTGTGCTTCTTCTTGTAACATAAATATTTTGAGCTGCATAAACGATAGGATTTAGACTTCTTCAAGTCTAATTTATTATAATTATTATTACTGTTCATTAGGGATAATAAAAGGAAGAATTTTTTTGTGGTCCTCTAGATTTTAATAGAGTTCTGAATAGTTTTTGCTTTATTTATTTCAGTGTCATTTTCAACATTTGTATTTTTGCCATAACAATTAACTGAACCTAGTCAATTAGTCAAGCACATGAACTGTTGGTAAATTTGTGGTTTCTAAACTTGTAAATACCAGAGGAAATTCAGAATAATTTACACTGAGTAAATTTACTATCAATTTACATATTGATTTTAATTTATTCAAAATGATGAATTTATATTCCAACTTTATTCAAATATATCTGTTTATGTGTTACTAGGTTTATGTACATGGAATTAGGGTAAATATGCACCTGATGGCATTAATATTTCAACTTCTTTCATCTATTTTATGAAGTTATTTTTTATAGTTTAAAAAGAATCTGAATTCCAGGTATAGAAGCAGAGATTTTAAACCTTAGATTGCTTTATACTTCTAACTTCTTTTAAACTATGGAAAGCTATTGAAGATGTGAGAAATGGGAAAATTTTTCTTCAAAGATTATAAAAAGTCATGATTTCTTACTATAAGATTGCTATCCAGTATTAGTATATATATACACTATATATATATAGTATTTTATATATATAGTACTATATGTATAGTATTATATATATATGGTACTGTATATATAGTATATATATATATATTCCCAATCAGTTGTCCTAGCTTGCTCTGGCATGCCTGGACAGAACTAGACAAGCCCCAGCCCATAGTGCAGGCCATTTCTTATTTGGAGACGCTTCCTTAACTATCCCTGGGCAACTTCCTTTTCTTTCTTTGTTCTGTTCCCCTTATCCAGTTAAAAAAGTTTTAAACTAATAGCCAGTCAGGTACAGTGTAAAATGTGAGGTCCTATTCCAACCGATGGAAACTGGACACAGCAGTAGGATAGACGTGTCAGGTTATAAATAACTCTGTCTCCTTTGTTCAGTGCGCTCTCGTGGCTGGATAGCTATTGAGTAGTACCCTTTCTGCAGAAAGTAAAGCTTGTCTTGCTGAGAGATCATTTGTTCTCACGTTAATTCTTTTTTTTGCAATGCCAAAAACTTCATTCCCAACAAAGATAAAATAGAGTAAAAATAGTGATATGGCAAGGAAGGCCAGGTCAAAAGAAAATAATGCAGATTTCTATTAATGAAATTGAGTCTTATATTGACATTTATTGCTATGCTGTCAGCTTATTTTACATGTTTATTTGTCTCTGTCTATGTAATCGTTTTAGATGTAAAAAGTGCTCAGCAGGTAAAAATTGGGACAATTTTGATAACACGGGACTTCTCAATGTGAAAGTCATCAGAAATCATGTGCCAATGTACTTGTGCCAATCTTACTAAAAATAGTTCAAGTACTTTTAAATTTAATCTTAGCACATAATTAAAAAGAAGTTTATTTTAATTTCCCCAAGTAAATTGTACTCAAACCAGTATTTTAAGCAAATTATAAAGATTGTATATACTACAAGATATTTTATTTCTCTATTGGTTGTTCTGGGTGAGAAATTTTTAAGAAAAATAACATCTTGGCCCACCGCATTTGTTTTATTAAATGTTCGTGTTATAACTAACCAGAACATTCAAATAATTGCTTTATTATTGGCCATTAGTAAACAATAAAAGATAGATTAATGCATTGAACTTGAAGGGTGCATTATAGATACCATAAAACTAGGATATTTTAGATACATTATGTTAACTTATTTGGAAATATAAAACACTATTATTGCCAAATTGTTTAGTAATAATTCGACAAATCGAACTCTTTGGTCGTTTTTAGCTTCTGGATTAAATGGCTTCTTTGTGATGTTGACTTTGCCTGGTTCACCTCGAAAGATTTTGTTTTTTTACTTTTTATTTTAAATAATTTACAGTACCACATATTAAACTAGAGTCAAACTTCAAAGCAATGTTCTGGGTATCTGTGAGTATAAGTAACAAAATTCACTCAGCTTAATGAACAGTGAAAATTGAGTGTACTTTCACAATTTGGGATAAAATATAAGAATTCTGTTTCACATTTTAAAAGGTATGCATGTGAATACATATATACATGTATTATATATGTATAGTATTATATATATACTATATATAGTATTTTATATATAGTACTACATATAGTATATATAATATTACATATATAGTATTTTTTTATATAGTACTATATACTATTTTATATATAGTACTGTATATATAGTATTTTATATATACAGTACTATATATATAGTACTGTATATAGTACATGTATATACATATAGTTCTGGAAATTGTTTGATTAGATCTAAAGTTCCAAAATTATTGAAGCCATAGACTATAGTTACAGCTAAAGATATTTTCCTTTTTATGGTAAGCTTGCCATGTTAAAACCAAATGACATGCACAGTATAAAAGCATTTAGAACCTGACTTTGGCATGAAAGGAAACCTTTCATGACTAAATAAAATCAAGGTTTTGTCAGTGAGGAGAAGAGGGTAAAGGATATTGGAGTAAACAGCTAATAATCTTCTTCACGAGGACACACAGAAATTATTTTTGTCCCTAATAACACAGTTGTTTAATATGTCTTTAATCTGACATTATAGGCAGAAAAGGATCTTTTGATCTTTATGTCTTAATAAAATAATGCTTAGTAATGCTACAATATTATATTTTTATAAAGTTCTCTTTAATATTTGTTTTTGAACAGAATTCCAAACACAAACAAAATGTAAGAAAGCACATTTTAAATTATAACCCAAATGAGAATACTGCAAAGTACCTTTATGGTTAACTTTCTTAGGTAAACTAAAAATCAAATAACATGGCATTGTCTTAACAGGATCCCCAGTCTGGTATCTATGTTTAATCAGCGGGGAAACACTAGGAAATAAGAAAAAAAAAATTTAAATTTCCATATAATAACTGAATTGTTTTTAGTGCTTTTTAAAAATGTTCATGTTCTTCTCTTTTTAGGCACATAGTGATATTACACATCCTCAACAATGTAGAAGTTATGCGTGAAAATATAATTTATTTGGCAAAAAACATGGGTGGGGGGAAGTGCTGTACATTAGTTTCAAATTTAAGAGCCACTGAACAATTTTTCAGATCCCTTTCTCCTGCTACATACAATGATCATAGAAACATGTAAAAACTGAGTCTCCCTCAGCATGGATTTCCGACTGCATAGTCTCCATCTATGACAGCCATATAGTATGACCAAGAAACAAACTATTATTCTAATTCACTAATATTGGAGGTTGTTTTTTCACTGCAGCATGACCTTGTTTATGGTACCTGATACTCTTCTCTGGAGTAACTTCTGCTTATGTATCACAAATAAACACATTTTATCTTCTCAAATGAGCTTTGTGGTACTGAAATTATCTTTCAGGGGTTGTTATAATAGAAATTGTTATTATATATGTTAAAAATGCCTCTATGTATAAACTGCTCTTTGAAAGCAACAGGTAAATGTAGAAAAACCTTTGAAATGGTATGGGTAATAGACATTTTATTCATCACACATTTAACTTCATGAATTTATAAAACATTAGCATAAGCAAGAACTGCTAACAAGTTCTTACTCTAGTTAATCCCAAAGGAATTTGCTGGCAAGGATCAGTATAAAATATAGATTTTAGCCACAATTTTAAAATGGTCAGTGAATCATCTGTGCTCTGAAATGAGCCCTCTGAAAATAATTTCTTATACTATGATTTGCTGCTTTTACCAGTAATATTGAGTTATGTACTCACTCAAGAAATACATACTAGATAGAACCTCAAGTACTCTTTTTAGTACAGAAAAAAGATATAGTAATTAATAAGTCACAGATCTGATCCTCAAAAAACCCACCATCAACTAGGGAAAAGAAATCAAAAACTAACAGAAATTTGACAAAGATATTCAGGACCTGAACTCAGCTCTGGATCAAGTGGACCTGATAAATATCTACAGAATTCTCCATCCCAAAACAAAATAATTTAAGTTCTTCTCATCACCACATGGCACTTACTCTAAAATCTATCACATATTTGGAAGTGAAAGACTCCTAGACAAATGCAAAAGAACTGAAATTATAACAGTTTCTCAGATCACAGCACAATCAAATTAGAACTCGAGATTAAGAAACTCACTCAAAACCACACAACTACATGGAAATTAAACAACTTGTTCCTGAATGACTCCTGAGGAAATAATGAAATTAAGGCAGAAATTAAGAAGTTCTTTGAAACTAATGAGAACAAACAGACAATGTACCAGAATCTCTGGGACGCAGCTAAGGCAGTGTTAAGAGGGAAATGTATGGCACTAAATGCCCACATCAAAAAGCTACAAAGATCTCAAATTGACAACCTAACATTACAACTAAAAGAACTAAAGAACCAAGATTAAACAAACCCCAAATCTAGCAGAAGACAAGAAATAACCAAGACTAGAACAGAGTCAGGAGCTGCTTTTTTTTTTTTTTTTTTTTTTGAGACGGAGTCTCGCTCTGTCGCCCGGGCTGGAGTACAGTGGCCGGATCTCAGCTCACTGCAAGCTCTGCCTCCCGGGTTCACGCCATTCTCCTGCCTCAGCCTCCCGAGTAGCTGGGACTACAGGCGCCGGCCACATCGCCTGGCTAGTTTTTTGTATTTTTAGTAGAGACGAGGTTTCACTGTGTTAGCCAGGATGGTCTCGATCTCCTGACCCCGTGATCCGCCCGTCTCGGCCTCCCAAAGTGCTGGGATTACAGGCTTGAGCCACCGCGCCCGGCCTTTTTTTTTTTTTTTGAGATGGAGTCTTGCTCTGCCGCCCAGGCTGGAGTGCAGTGGCCGGCACTCAGCTCACTGCAAGCTCTGCCTCCCGGGTTCACGCCATTCTCCTGCCTCAGCCTCCCGAGTAGCTGGGACTACAGGTGCCCGCCTCGTCGCCCGGCTAGTTTTTTGTATTTTTTAGTAGAGACGGGGTTTCACCGTATTAGCCAGGATGGTCTTGATCTCCTGACCTCATGATCCGCCCGTCTCGGCCTCCCAAAGTGCTGGGATTACAGGCTTGAGCCACCGCGCCCGGCCAGGAGCTGCTTTTTTAAAAAAATTAACAAAATAGATAGACTGCTAGCTAGACCAATAAAGAAGAAAAGAGAGAAGAAACAAGTAGACACAATCAGAAATGATAAGGGGAATACCACCACTGACACCACAGAAATACAAACAACCACCAGAGAATACTATAAACACCTCTATGTACATAGACTAGAAAATCTAGAAGAAATGGATAAATTCCTGAAAGCATACACCCTTCCAAGACTGAGCCAGGAAGAAACTGAATCCCTAAATAGACCAATAATGACTTCTGAAATTGAGGTAGTAATAAATAGCCCACCAACCAAAAAAAGCCCAGGACCAGATGAATTTACGCCTGAATTCTCCCAAAGGTAGAACGAGGAGCTGGTACCATTTCTACTGAAATTGTTTCAAACAGTGGAAAAGGGTGGACTTCTCCGCAACTCATTTTGTGAGACCAGCATGATCCTGATACAAAAACCTGGTAAAGATACAAAAAAAAGAAAGAAAAGAAAATAAAAGAAAAAAGAAAACTTCAGGCCAATATCCCTGATGAACATTGATGCAAACATTCTCAATGAAATACTGGCAAATTAAATTCAGCAGTACATCAGAAAGCTTATTCACCATCATCAAGTTGGCTGCATCCCTAGGATGCAAGTTTGGTTCAACATACACAAATCAATAAATGTAATTAATTACAAAAAGAACTAAAAGCAAAAACTATGTGATTATCTCAATAGACGCAGAAAAGGCCTTTGATAAAATTCAACATCCCTTCATGTTAAAAACTCTCAATAAACTAGGTATTGAGGAATATACTTCAAAATAATAAGAGCCGTATATGACAAACCCACAACCAATATCATACGGAATGGGCAAAAGCTGGAAGCATTCCCCTTGAAAACAGGCACAAGACAAGGATGCCCTCTCTCACCACTCTTATTCAACATAGTATTGGAAGTTCTAGCCAGGGCAATCAGGCAAGAGAGAGAAATAAAGAGTATTCAAATAGGAAGTGCAGAAGTCAAATTATCTTTGTTTGCCGATGACATGATCCTGTGTCTAGAAAACCCCATCAAAAAAACAAAAACAGACACATAGACCAAGGGGACAGAATAGGGAACTCAGAAATAAGACTGCACACCTACAACCATCTGATCTTTGGCAAATATGACAAAAGCCAGCAATGGGGAAAAGATTTTCTATTTAATAAATAGTATTGAGAGAAGTGGCTGGCCATAGGCTGTGGATGGGGTGACAGAAGCACACACTGGGAGCCCTCACGACTGGAACTGCAGTGGGTCAGACCTGAAGCCAGCAAAACACTGGATCTGTCTCAAGGCTTGCTGTGACTAGTACATGGCTAGGTTTCTATGTTCATTGAAGACCACAGGGTAATAGAATCAGCAGGTGGTAAAGTCTTCCAGGTTTATATTCTTTCCTTCCAGAGTGTCAAGTGTTCCCAGGCCTCAGGCAAGTCCCAGAGATGCTGTCTGGCAGTCAGGAATTGGGGTCAAAACCTTAGAAATCTACCTGATATTCTATTTTTTTTTTTTTTTTTTTGAGATGGAGTTTCGCTCTTGTTGCCCAGACTGGAGTGCAATGGCGCGATCTCGGCTCACCACAACCTCCACCTCCCAGGTTCCAGTGATTCTCCTGCCTCGGCCTCCCTAGTAGCTGGGATTACAGACGCCCGCCACCACACCCGGCTAATTTTGTATTTTTAGTAGAGACGGGGTTTCTCCATGTTGGTCAGGCTGGTCTCGAACTCCCGACCTCAGGTGATCCGCCCGCCTCAGTCTCCCAAAGTGCTGGGATTATAGGCGTGAACCACTACGTCCAGCTCCTGGTATTCTATTAAACTGCAGGTAAACTGGCACTCAAACTACAAGACCAAGTCCTTTCTGATCTTTCTTTCCCTTTCTATTGGCAGAGGAGCCTCTCCCTGAGGCCACTACCTCCACTGGCCCATGGGGAGTTCTGCTATACACTGCCAATGTTCACTTCAGGCCCAAGGGTTCTTCAGTCATCTTGCAGTGAATGCTGCCAGATCTGGGAGTCTCCCTTCAGGGAAGTGGGCTCCCCCCTGAACCAGGACAGGTCCAGAAATGCTGTCCAAGAGCCTAGGCCTGGACTTGGGAACCCCAAGAGCCTGCTTAGTACTCTACTCCACTGTCGCAAAGCTGGTACCTGAATCCAGCATGTTTCACACTCTCACCTAAGCCCTGTGGCATACTACCTGTGTATCACTGTTAGTGATTCAGGGCCCAAGGGCTCTTCAGTTAGCAGATGATGAATCCTGCCTGGACTGGGTTCTTCCCTTCCAGGCAGCAAGTTTCCTTCTGACCCAGGGCATGTCTAGAATTGTCATCTGGGAGCTAGGGCCTGGAATGGTGGCCTCATGGATCTGCCCTTTCCCCTATCCTACTGTGGCTGAGCTGCTATCCAAGATGCAAGACAACATCTTTACTTGTCCCTCTCCCTCCTCAAGCAGAAAGAACGAATCACTTTCATTGCTGCATAAAGTGCTGCTTGGGGTTGTGGGAGGAGTGGTGCAAGCACTCCTCCTGCAATCCCATGAGATGTCTCACCAGGTCACACACTACTTCAGTCTACTGGCTCTAAGCCCAGCACAGCATCAGGACTTGCCTTAGAAGTGCAGTCCTTGTGTCCTACACTGCCTTTCAAGTTCACTTACGACCCCAGAGCACTTTAACCCATGGTGGCGAGGCTTGCCAAGAAACTCAAGTTCTGACCACTAATTTGGGCACTCTGGCAAGGTCTGGTCCAAATGCTCCCTCCATGGTCAGGCACCAGCTGAGTTCAGCACAGTTTTGCTTGCTACTGTGACACCACAGCACTGAGTTTAATGCGAAGTCCCCCAGTCACTGCACTCTCCCTCCCTCAAGTTTACAGATTCTCTCTCTGTGCCATGCAGCTGCTGCCAGGGGAGTGGGGATGAGCGGCATCCGTCATTCAAGACTGTCTTTCTTACCCTCCATCCGTCATTCAAGACTGTCTTTCTTACCCTCCATCCGTCATTCAAGACTGTCTTTCTTACCCTCTTCAGCATCTCTTCTAGTGATGTGAAGTTAAGACCAGGTGCTGTGTTTGCTCACCAGATTTTTGGATCTTATGAAAGTCTTATGGATCTTATGAAGGATCTTATGAAGGTCCTTTGCTGTGTGCAGATAGTTGTTAAAATTTGGTTTTCTTGCAGATGGGGGAGAAACAGTGGACACTTCTGTTCTACCATGTTGCTCTGTCCTCCAAGGTTACTCTTGTTTGTATATCATGTGGGTTTTGACAAATGTATAATGACATGTATCCATGGTTACAATTTCATATAGAGTGTTTTCACCTCCTTAAAATCCTTCTGTGCTCCATCTATTCATCCCCCACTCCCAACCCGTGGTCTTTTTACTGTTTTCATAGTTCTACCTTTTCAAGAATGTCATAGACTTGGAATCATCCAGTATGTAGCCTCTTCAGATTGACTTTTTTTCACTAAGTAAATATACATTGAAGGTTTGTTTCTCCAGGCCTTTCTATGACTTGATAGCTCATTTCTATTTAGTGCTGAATAACATTTCATCGTCTAGATGTACCACAGTTTATTTATCCATTCACTTATTGAGGGACATCTTAGTTGCTTCCATGATTTGACAACTATGAATAAAGCTGTTGTGAACATACCTATGCAAGCTTTTGTGTAGACATAAGTTTTCAATTCCTTTAGAAAAAATATCAAGGAGTGCAATTGCTGAATTATATGGTAAAGGTATATTTCGTTTTCTAAGAAGCTGCCAAACTCTCTTCCAAAGTGACTGCAATATTTTAAATTCCCATCATCTAAGTATTAGCATTTCTGTTGCTCCACATCCTTGCTAGCATTTGGTATTGACAGTGTTCAGAATCATGGCCATTCTAATAGGTGTATAGTTGTATCTCATTGTTGCTTTAATTTGCATTTCCCTGATGACATATGATTTAGAGTATGTTTTCACATGTTTATTTACTGTTTGTTATCTTCTTTGGTGAGGTGTCTGTTCAGGTCTTTGGCCCATTTTTTAATCGGGTTGTTCTATTAATGTTGTTAAAACAATTTTTAAAAATTTATTCAAAAAGCTACTTTTATTAGCTACCCTCCCACAAAACAGGTAAAGAAAAGTAATAGAGATGAAGTTCAGATTAGTCTGTTTTGGTACACACTATGATAAAAGGGATTGAAGGACAGAAGATTGCAAGTATTGTGCAAAATGAGGTTTGGAGATTGTATTAGATTCCTGTTTCTGCATAACACATTACCTCAAATTTAGTGGCTTAAAATAATAAAAATTACTCTCTTGTATTTGTGTGGGTCACAAGTCTTACGCAGGTCACACATGGCTACAATCAAGGTGCTGGCAGGGCCACATTTCTTTCTGGAGGCACGAAGGGAGACTCTGCTTCCTTCTATCCACTTTGGAATGGTCTCTTATATAAATGATAAAATATCTATTATTTCCACGATAGCCTTAATTTAAGATGTATATAGAACCATCAAAATACATTAAAATATCAAGTAATCTTTACTTTTGTAAAAAAAAAAAAAAAAAAAGAGTTATCTAAATTGTTAACCAGAAGCACAGAATAAATGATGAGATGGACTATACAACCTCTTAAGAGTGTGGTATAAAAAGACAGTATTGCTCAAAAAAATCAAATGGAGAAAATGAGAGGATGTTGTAGAAAGACTACAATTTCTTGGAAATAGTCACTAGATCTGATTTCAGGCAAAAGCAGATGCAAATCTGTTTTTTGTTTTATTTTGTTTTGTTTTTCAGAAAATATGTCAGGTAAACTGTGTTTGAGAGACCAAATATTAATTAACAGTTTGCTGAGCAAAGCAATCAGAAATACTAAGACAAGAAGGATATGGTTGGAGTTGATGCATTCTGAAAACCAGGGAATAGTTCAAGGGAGTTAGCTGCTTCAGACTGTCATCTGCTAATTAATTTTCAAAAATGTAATCAATGCAGCTGCCCAAACTTCCTTTTAACTTCATGAGAAATAAACAAATGTGGAAAACACAAGCTTATAGAAGGTAAATTTTTAAGAAAGCAAGTTCTAGAACATTTTTGGAGACAGCACATATTTAGTCTGAAATGAAGATCATTTACTTTTGAAAAAGAGTGGTGGAAATAGGGACACCCGTTAGTTTACTTTTTGTATTTTTCTTTTTTAAAAAAATTTTAAACAATATAGAAAGCCAAATGATATATAAAATGTATTTGTAGTCTTTGCATATCCTATTGTAGTTAACCATAACTTTTAAGACTGTAAGTTTTAACTAATATAGATAATTGTTTCTGAATTTTGCTTGTGTTGGTGCTATTTTCCTATTTTCTTGTGACAATGATTGTGTGAGTAGCAGTGGATGTGACACTGGTCAGGGCTGTTCCCATGCCACAGATGCCTTAAAAATCTGTGAGTACTCAATAATAAAAGTTTTTACTTGCTTTCATGTCTGATTGTTTTATGCACAAAGCATAATATGAAATGAAATATTAAACAGGGATAGTTATGAGGATAGACAGAATGGCAAGCCCTGGAGATTGCTGGCTGATTTGATGCTGGAGTGTAGGTCCTCAACCTTTTCCCTCGATGACCCTTTGGACGACTCTGTGCACATCTCTCGTGTCACTGCCAAGTCTAGTTCCTTCCAATGCACAGAGAATGTATTTAGATATACAGCCTTTATGTCTCTTCTGCCTTATTCCAAATTGTTTAAACTTATTTAAGGGACAGGTATCACCAAGTTTAGAATTGTAAGGGGAGCACAGATTTACTTTACTTTATGAAATAACTATACATCTAGAAAAGATGGATATAATGATCAGTAGAAAAAATAGATATAGGAATGTTCTGGTTATCCAGAGCTGCAGAACAAACCACCCCAAATGTACTAGCACAAAACAACAAAAATCAATAATGATGGTTATCTCTCACACTTCTGGGGTGACTGGGCTTAGCTGGGTGGTTCTAGCTCAGGGTCAGATGGAGGCTGGGGCTTGAGTCATTTCAAAGTCTTCCTCGCTCAGGTGCCTGACTGTTAATGTTGCCTTTTGTTAAAGACATCAGCTGGGGCTGTTGGCCTGGACACTTACTCATGGCTTCTCCACGTGGCCCAGGCTTCTTCCTGGAATGTCAGTTAAGTGCTAAAGACAGATGAGCCAAGAAGGAGAGAGAATTGTGAAAAGCTGCGTTACAATATTGGAACTAGTGTGAAAAATCACACCACTTCACTTTTCCAATGTACTATTGATTAGAATCAAGTCACTAAGACTGACCTACCATGTCACCAAATTTAAGGCAATATTAAAAATTGTTTGTACATGTTTTAAGACCACCAAAAAGAAAAATATATCTATTTTATTATATATAAAACATAATATAAATAATATATATACATATATACTATATATATTATATATAGTATATATAATACTATACTATAATACTATATAATGTAGTATACTATACTATATACTATATTATATATACTGTATATACTATATATAAACATATATTTTATATAATATATAAAAATATAAAATATATACTTACATATAACAAAGTATAAAATATATACAACATATAATATAAACCATATATAATGTATAATATATAGATATTTGAGTATATAAAAGTCTTTTATTTCCAGTTCGAATTGCCCATTACACTTTGTAATGTGAAGCATTACATAGTTCACAAAATATTAGCGGCCCATAAGTGACTCCTTTGCTATGTATAACTATGTTAATTTTAAACTGTAGCGAGGTTCCCTTTGTAATGAAATTCTCTATTAAGGAATTCTTAATAGAAGGTCATAATTATGCATTTTGTTATATTAAACTTGATCTGGGGTCACCCATAATTTCATTAAATAATGTATGTATTATCTTCTAATCTTGCATTGTAATGCATTGAACATGTTAATATATCTGAAACTGTTAATCACTAACTGAAACAGCTGCTTTATTTGAACAGCACTTACAAAACGATATGCAAACAAGCTTTGCTTCATGTTTTGACATAAGTTAAATCCAATTTCATCAGATAGTTCTGCTCAGTGCGTGTTCTTTACCTGGGAATGAAAGGAACTTCGAGCCTGGAACTCTACTTTCTTCCCTTTGACATCCACATGTGCTACTGTGGACAGGGCAATAAAAAGATGAGGGCAGAATTGTGGTTTGTGCTTTCAGCATGGGCTGCCACTTTAATGGCATAACCAGGAACAGGTGACTTGAAGGCAGCCGGAAGTCTTTTGAAGTGTGGAATTCTACTCTATTACCGATAGTATCCCCATTTAGCAGCCCATCTAGAAGTGTGCAGACAACAGCCATAATTCGGACAATGCACCATATGTTCATTTCCAAGTCACGAGGAGTGAGTAGTCCAGGCTTGATTGTCCCTACTTGGCTCAGTGACATTAAGAATGCTAACAACATTGATGACACTGAGACACCACCGATTGACAGTTCTGTTTTTCCCTTTGTCTCACCCCATTTTCTATTTCTGACTAATTCCGCCTCCCTTAAAAAAAAAGTCTCTTTCATCAATTACGCCAATTCTCCATCCTGATTTATTTTACACTCCTTTATGCCATAACATGGTCAGACTGCTTTCACACAAAGCTGTAAGGACACTCATTTAAGAAGTGTTTATATTAATATTGAAGTCTATTAGAGCTAAAGCTTTCTTTACTTCTCAGGGTTTCTAATTATTCCAATATCTTAAGCTGCAGCTTGTCACATTCAGGTATTATGGTTGGTTCTAGCAAATCAGCTTCTGCAGGAGCAACTTTTCCCTTTCAGTCTTATTTGCATTAAAGATGAGTCTTAGACACCATCTGAGTATTCAATCAGTTTATTCTGACAATGCTGTCACAAGATGGATAAAGGAAACATGTTGGTGTCATGGGCCAGATATACTCAGGTGGTCTGATGACCAGATGACCAGGAAGGTCTCTGTGTGGAAACTATTCTCAGTTTGGGGAATCTTTCCCTCTTTCTTTATACTTGTATTCATTCTTGGTGAGTTACCAGGTCTTTCTTCCATAAAGGAAGTTTAAGCTATTCTCGTAAGGGTGAGTTTTAAAGTTTATAAATGTGCTGAGGTGGCCTTGTCTCTTAAAAATCCCTGGGCCAGGTTGCATCATACTGCTAAGTGACCCACAGGGTAGGCCCTGCAATACTTGAGGGTGGGCCTTATGGCTGTCATTAATCTTATAGCTATAACATGTCTCTTATAATTCAAAGGTTAGCTTTTATATAGTCCATGTAGAAGGGAATAAATTCGAGAAAAAAAAAAACTAAATTACTTTGATTGCTTTCAAGTAAATAATTTTAATTGATATAGGATTATTAACATGTTGTTGGTAGGAAAACTAAGGATTGGAAATATTGTATGACTTATACTAGATAGACATTGCTGCTGATAAGGGTTGAGACATGATTCATACCTGGAATTTTTTGATATGTTCTCACTCATAAGTGGGAATTGAACAATGAGAACACACAGACATAGGGAGGGGAACATCACACACCAGGGCCTGCCAGGGGTTGGGGGCTCGGGGAAGAACAGCATTAGGAGAAATACCTAATATGGATGACGGGTTGATGGGTACAGCGAACCATCGCGGCACGTGTATACCTAGGTAACAAACCTGAACATTCTGCACATGTATCCCAGAACTTATAGTATTTTTTAAAAAATAAAGATTCTGTATTCTTTACTCTTTTGTTTTCTTTCCTTGGAGTTTTTAAAAAATAGTCTTGATTTTATAGAAGACTTTTATATTAATAGAAAAATTGAAAAGAGAGTACAGAACTTTTCCATATACCCACCTTCGCACATATTGTTATTAACTGACATTAATTAGGATGAAACAGTTGTTACAATTAATGAACCAATATGGATACATTATTAAGTTCATAGTTTATTCATATGTCCATTGTAACTTTTTATTGTGGTAAAATACACATAATATAACACAACGTTTTAACCATTTTAAAGTGTGCAATTCAGGGACATTAAGTACACTGTCAATGCTGTTCAATGTTCAGTCATCACCATTACCTAGTTCCAAAAGTTTTATCACCCTAAAAGGAAACCCTGTGAACATTAACTCATTAATCCTCATTAATCCCTCTCCCAAATTCCTGGCAAACACTTACTTGCTTTTCATCCTATGAATTTTCCCATTCTGGATATTTTATGTTAATGAAATCATATAATATGTGGCCTTTTGTGTCTGGCTTCTTTTGCTTCACAAGATGTTTTCAAGGTTGATCCATCCTGTAGATCAGTGTCTGCCAAAGACTGGGGGCATAGGGCAATGGCGAGTGATTGCTTAGTGAGTATGGAGTTTCATTTTAAGGGTAAGAAAACTGTTCTAAAACTAGATAGTGGTGGTGATTGAACATTTTGAGTGTATTCAATGCCACTGAATTTTACACTTAAAAATTGTTTAAAATACATTTTAAGTTGTCTATATTTTATCACAACAAAAAGATTTCATGTTATTTTAAGGTAATTAAGATGTGTCTGTGGATATAAACTGGCTCCCCATCCCCCACTTTTTGTTTCGCAGCCTCATATAGTTGTACTTACCTCATATATATTCTGAAGAGTTGTTTGTTTTTCTCCATTCTTCTCATTACAGTGGAATATCAAAAAGTTGCCTAAAAAGCAATAAAACTAAAATTTTCTGTTGTGTTTATATAATTATTCCCATCATGTTGAAGTAATATCTGGCACATGGACACTGTTTTTGTTTTCTTTTTTTCTTCAGTTCAACAGAATAGACCCAAATTCTAAGATATAGATTGGTGACAACCATTCTTTTCAGACATCAATTTATTTCTTTTTTCTTTTTCTTTTTCTTTTGCTCCTTTTTGTTTGTTTGTTTGTTTTGAGACAATGGGGCATAATCACTGTTTACTCCAGCCTCAAACTCCTAGGCTCAAATGATCCTCCCACCTCAGCCCCCCAAAGTAGCACATCATCACATCCAGCTAATTTTTTATTCTTTGTAGAGACAGGGCTTTGTATTTAGTCCAAGCTGGTCTCGAACTCCTGGGCTCGAGCAATCTGCCCGCTTCAGCCTCCCAAGTGCTGGGATCACAGGCATGAGCAACTTCGCTCAGCCTGTTCCTTTTTTTGTTGACAGTATTTTTAATACCTTGCTATCACTTCACTGTCCTGATGGCCTCAGTAAGAATGTTAATTTAGGCCGGGCACAGTGGCTCATGCCTGTAATCCCAGCACTTTGGGAGGCCGAGGCGGGCAGATCACAAGGTCAAGAGATCGAGACTATCCTGGCCAACATGGTGAAACCCTGTCTCTAGTAAAATGCAAAAATTAGCTGGGCGTGGTGGTGCTCGCTTGTAGTCCCAGCTACTTGGGAGGCTGAGGCAGGAGAATCGCTTGAACCTAGGAGATGGAGGTTGCAGTGAGCTGAGATCATGCCACTGCACTCCAGCCCAGCAACAGAGTGAGACTCCGTTTCAAAAAAAAAAAAAAATGTTAATTTATCCCACTATAGCAATTAATATCTGACAGCAAACAATATTGACCACCTATTCGGTGCCAAGCACTCTGAGAAAATCTAAAAATGTAGATAAAAATCTCAGTCCTCAAGTTGCTAAACAAAGAACATAACCTTAAAGATAAAGACTTAGACTAGTTGTGAGCAAATTTTATGACTACATTCAGAGGTGCCATGATATCAAAGGGTGGGCATCCTGGCTTTGTTGTGAGCCTATGCGTATTAATTTTCTATTATTGCAGAACAAATTACCATAAATTTAGCAGCTACAAAAAATACACATTTATTATATCACTATTTTCAAGGGTCAGGAGTGCGGACACAACTTGAATGGATCCTTTGCTTAAGGTTTTTGTTTGTTTGTTTGTTTGTTTGTTTTTTTCTGAGACAGACTTTTGCTCTGTTGCCCAGGCTGGAGTGCAGTGGCGCAATCTCGGCTCACTGCAACTTCGGCTTCCTGGATTCAAGCAATTCTTTGCCTCAGCCTCCCGAGTAGCTGGGATTACAGGTACCGCCACAACGCCCGGCTAACTTTTTTGTATTTTTAGTAGACTTGGGATTTCACCATCTTGGCCAGGCTCGTCTTGAGCTCCTGAACTCGTGATCCACCTACCTCCACCTCCCAACGTGCTGGGATTACAGGTGTGAGCGACTGTGCCCGGCCTGCTTAAGATCTTATAACTCTTCAATCAAGGGATTGACCTGGGTTGTGTTCTTCTCAAAGGCTTAACGAAGGAAGAATCTGCTTCCAAGCTCCCTCATGTTGTTAAAATAATTCATTTGCTTATCGCTTTGGGATTCAAGGCAGTTTGAGTCTTCAAACACAGCAATGGAGGACAGAGCAACTCTAAAAGGAAGATTTGATAGAGTTACTCTCTTTAAGAAAGGCACTGATTTTTTTTTTTTTAATCTGAGAAGGTGCACAGGATACAGACCCACATGTATCAAATATATTTACACTATTTTAAATGCATGTGTAATGAAATAATAGCAACTTGAAAGAGGTATTGTACTTACCTGTTGTCTATGAGATCATTTGTACATGAAAAATCTTGTATCATATTATAATATGTAGAGTTTGATTTTACACTTAAATTACCACTCATGAAAAATGCTGTTTTATATTAATACTAAATATTTTTTATTCTCCATTAAAGAAATATTTGGTTGAAATGAATTCTTCTGAATTTGTGAAAATTGGTAATTATAATGTGAACAGTAGTTTGATCTAAAGCTTTTGAATTCCTTTGTAATATTAATTTATAATACAGCCTTAGAAAAAATACTAAGCTTAATTCTCAATACCATAGTAAGGAAGAAAATTTCCTTATTTGAATTGGACTATTAGAATATTAATATTTGACTGTGCAGTTTTTTTTAAAATTTTTTTATTTCCATAGGTTTTTGGGGAACAGGTGGCATTTGGTTATATGAGTAAGTTCTTTAGTGGTGATTTGTAAGATTTTGGTGCATCCATCACCTAAGCAGTATATGCTGAACCCAGTTTGTAGTCTTTTATCCCTCACCCTCTTCCCAACCTTTCTCCCTGAGTCCCCAAAGTCCATTGTGTCATTCTCATGCCTTTGCATACTCATAGTTTAGCTCCCACTTATGAGTGAGAACATACAATGTTTGGTTTTCCATTCCGTGACTCTGCAGTTTTTATATCAATTAATCAAAATATAACTGAACTTAATTTATCATTCATATTTATTAAGTCACAACCTTTTTACATATACTTTGTTTTGCAAGAAAAAATATTAGCAAAGAGCAAAAGTTGTGAAATTATGCTGCTGTCAAATGTGAAATAATGCCTTCAACGTAATAGATTACATAGTTTGCAATAATTTATATGGCGGAATGCATCAATTAAACTGTGCATTTAATTGTATTTCCAAGTGTACTGAAAAATGCAATTACACACAATAGATAATGTCCAAGTCACCTAGTAGACAGCTGTTCTTAATTAAATGTGTGATGCCTGCTTTGCCATTAAGAATCACCTGTTGAATGCTATAATTAAGCCTCCATTTGGCAGCTTTCCATGTATAACACAGAAACATTTGACTAACACCGCCATCAAGAAAAGACTGGTTGTTTCATTTTGGCTGCTCCATTTGAACTTTTAAGTAAAATTGAAATGCTTTACGTAAAAGCTCGTTGAAAATATAAACAGTTCTTTAAAAATATGGCAAGATTCATAGAAATTCTCAGAATAGGGGAAAAGCTACAAAAGCCTTAAAAATACATCCTATCAAATGTCAGAAATCGAAAGAAGTGTCTGCTCTCATGTGGATGGAGGCAGATTGAATGGGGGAGCAGAATCATGACTCAGTCCCCAAGGAAATGCACCTTCTGCGAGGAAAGGTTACTCGACCCCCATTCAAAGCGTATAAACACTGTGAAGCGCACATCACTGTACTGACACAACCCTGGCCTCTATCTTCACTGTGATGCCCAGCATGTGAACATCTGGTCTGTATAGTCCTAAGTTCCCACATAAGAAATCAGCAGATGTTACCGAGCTGATCTGTGTAGGGGAGGCAAGAGCATCAAGTAAAACCTTTTGATCTAGGGGCTGGGTTGAGACTGGCTTCTACTTGCAGTTACTTGTGTAGTATATAATCAGTCCACCCCTACCAACCCTTAGACTTTTATTGAGACAACTTAGATATCCTCTTCCCCTGGACGATTCATCTTACAGGACTTTGTTGTCCTTTTCTGTCTGCAAACCTACGTCAGAAGCAATTCAGATGATAGTCCAGGAATTGCTGACTTTAAAAAGCCAGGATGTGATTTAGTATCCCTGAACAACTTATGCAAATTGGTCCAGTCCCACACTAGAGCTCCACATACTAAAAGGAGTTTCAGCCTTGCCATGTCAAACTAAAGTCAGGAGGGCAAGTATGCCCGTTCCCAAGTAGAAGACCCTGCAAGGCCTTCTTGTTGATTTATTGTCTACAACAATTTAATGTGAAGCTATGTCATACCAGTTGTGAAATGTATTGAATGTCACTCTAGCCATCTCCCATATAATTGTATTAAAAATCCAGGGCACTAGACTGATTCTTTGCAATGTTACTTCTTGCATCATCTCTTAGTCTCCTGGGATTTTTGTCTCTGCTAATGCAGACATCCTGCTAGCAACATATATTATGTATATTTCCAAATATTCAACCATCAATGTATAACCATTTAATCATAATTAATATGTGGTGTTTAAAAATAATATTTTGTTTACTTTTATTGAATATTAAAGTGAAATATTAAACTTTTCTATTTTGCTGAATTTGTAAATGTAATTTTACATTTAGGCAACTAATTTGGGTTTTATGAAAATTCTTTTTTAGCTGAAGAGATTGGGTATTATTTGAGGGTGATTTCTCTTTTTTCCTTCATCATTTTTAATGATAGCCTCATTCCATTTGCCCTGTGACTTTAATTCAATTTGTTATTACTGCTCTTTTTTTTTTTTTTCATAGCTAAGCTCCTCCCCATAAACCCCTTCATATCTTGGGTCACATACAGAAGTTGAAAACTCATCTGTTTCATGAACATTTGGAAACATGTATTGACCTCATGATGCCCACTGGCAAAATGGGTGCGAGTTGTATGAAATCAGAAGTCTCCATCTATATGATAAATATTCATAAAGTTACATATAGTTTGAGCCCCTTACACACTGCAAAGCCTTCTCCAGTTTTACTCACACTTCTTTCTCCTAATACTGTGAAACCTTTATCCTACAATAAGCACTGCAACTTTTTCAAGAGATATAATTAGAAGAAAATTGGAAAATGATAACTTTCTATTCTCAAAGGTCTCCTCTGGGTTCCTTATCAATGGCACTACCAGTTAGTCTGTAAAGATTCCACATGCCCGGGGTGCCAGCATTTTAGCACCAAGGGTGCCATCTCTAATACCATGTAGTAGATGAAGGAAGTAATTGCTGTTTTTCTGTAATTTGAATAGTAATTTTATGTTTTTCCACATCCATGCTAATATTATGGACCATCTCATTTTTTTAAAGACAAAAGGTAGAATATGGAGAGAGACTATCAGAATGAAGAATAAAAAAAAAAATCACACGATCATCTCAATAGATGCAGAAAAAGCATGTGCCAAATTTAAACACCCTTTCATGATACAAAAACTATGAATGTAAAGAAATTACCTTAACACAATGAAAGTCATATATGAAAAGCTAAAAGCTAACATCATACTTGATGGTAAAAAACTAAAATATTTTATGCTAACATTATGTACTCTTGCCACTTTTATTCAACATAGTACTGAACTCCTAGGCAGAATGATTTGTCAAGAAAAAGAAAAATCCCTTTTAGGGATCCAAATAGAAAAGGAAGAAGTAAAATTATCTGTTTGAAGATGACATGATGTTATATGTAAAACACCTTAAAGATACCACAGAAAAGTACACTAATAAAAAAAGTCAATAAGGTTGCAGAACACTAAATCAATACATAAAAATCAGTGCATTTCCTCAGACTAACAATGAACAATGGGACAACACAGTTGAACCTGGAGGATATTATTGTTACTGAAAATAAGCCAGTCACAGAAAGATAAATACTGTATTACTCCATCTATATGAGGTATGTAAACTAGTCAAATTTCTAGAAGCAGAAAGTACAATAATTGTCAGGGGCTCAAGGAGGGGGAAATGGGAAGCTGCTATTCAATGGATATAAAGTTTTAATTATGCGATTTGAAAAACTTCCAGAGATCTGCTGTACAACCCTGTGTCTATAGTTAACAATATTGTACTGTCTAATTAAAAATATGTGAAGAGAGTACATCTCATTTTATGTATTTTTACTGCAATAAGAATATATAAACTTTGTCACCTTTAAAGTGAATTCTCAATAACGTAATTACATTTTTATTCTATTCAATTATCCAACACAATTTAATCCCTGCATTCAAGGGAATCATATTCCAGAGGAGGAAGCAAGATTGCATAAAGATGGGTACAATAGACACTGGTGACTTCTAGAAGCAGGAGGAGGGTAAGAGTTGAAAAACTCTTATGTAGTATGCTCAATACTTGTGTGATGAGATAATTCACACACAAAAGCTCAATTAAATGAAATTTACCCACGTAGCAAACCAGCAAATGTACCCCTAAGCCTAAAATAAAAGTTGAAAAAAAATATGGTAATGAAGTTAATATGGTGAAGGTAATATGGTGAAGATAATGTTAATTTCATTGCCAGAATAACTTCTCAAGTTTAGGCATAGCTTCTGAGACAGAGTAGGGGTGGAACTCCTCCCTCCCTATCCCCCGACTAATGCATTTTGTTTCTTTTTCTTTCTTACCCATTAACCACAAGACCTTGAAGAAACTATGAATCTTACTCAAGTCGCCATACCCACTGATCACGGGACCTTGAAAAAACTAAGATAAGCAGTATTCAACTTATAATAAACCTTACTCAAGGAAGTTAATTTTATTGCATGTATGCGCACAAGACTTAGAAGAATGTTTATTAAGTAATCCATTTATATTTCATGCCATAGTGTATATATTGCTCTCTCAAATTGTATCTGGAATAACCTCTCAAGCTTGCGTTTGAGACTGTGTTAAGAATGTGTTAAAGATGGTTGAACTTTTCAGTGTAGGCATAAAAATCTTTTATATTTTTATGAGCCTCCTTTTCACCCTCACTGAATCTTTCAGCTCATCTCTCTGACTTAATTATTACAAATTATTCCATGCAAAATCGTATTTAAAAAGAAAAGTGATTATTCTTATTGATTAGGTTCACATTATAATTATGGTAAAGTCAAGTATTAATCTACAATGATTAATGATCTCTCTAGTCCATGAAATTTAACATTTTATAATTTCACTTTAGCTCAAATATGCCTGTTTAGCCATCAAAATCATTGATAATGGTTTTTCTCTGTGTCCCCATGCAAATCTCATCTTGAATTGTACTACTATAATTTCCACGTGTTGTGGGAGGGACCCGGTGGGAGTTAATTTGAATCATGGGCGTGGTTTCCCCCATTGTGTTCTCGTGGCAGTGAATAAGTCTCACGAGATCTGACAGTTTTATCAGGGTTTTCCACTTTTGCATCTCCCTCATTTTCTCTTGCTGCCACTGTGTAAGAAGTGCCTTTCACCTCCCGCCTTGATTCTGAGGCCTCCCAGCCATGTGAAAGTGTAAGTACAATTAAACTAACTCTTTTTCTTTCCAATCTCAGGTATGTCTTTATCAGCAGCGTGAAAAGGAACTAATACAATCATATAATATTGTCCAGTCAATTCAAACAAATAAATTACAAAAGCTGGCAAGACGTAGGCTCAAGATAGGAAAATAAATAGACATTGTGATCTATGAAGATTATCTGTATAGGTCAATTGCATGTTTTATAATTCAAGATATATGTATCTAGAAGGCATTCCTGACTTGTTCCAGGTTACCCAACAAATTACTGGCTGAGTTGAGATTTGTGTTTTTCTCCCAATATTATGTTTACTTCTCTTTTTTCTGGGTCATTAACAGCAAATCTTCTTCTAGTGTTAAATGCAACTCTCTAATTGGGGATTGCATTTGACTAGACATACAATGAACAAAATATTTTCTTGGAGGGTTTCTTAGAATTTACAACATCTTTGTCATTTTTCTAAAAAATATAATTCCATTTAAGCATTCTCACTGGAAAATGTAAAACCAGAAGCAGAAAGAAACTCATTGAATTGTTAGAATACTTCACAATGGTAAGTGTCAGTCATGGGTCAGAAAATTTTATTTACCTGGTCACAATCTTTAGATTTGGTATGGAAAGGGGCTTCACTATTTTATAGTGGTCATTTCCTGAATTACCATTCCTTACTAGATCAGAATTTATTCCAAGAAAAAATATGATCTCCTGACTAATTTTTTTACATAAGCAAAATAGGCATAATTTTCAAATATATTAAGTATATATGTGTACATATACTGAAAATGAAAGTTGAATATATTTTTAAAAAATGAGGCTGGGCACAGTGGATCATACCTGTAATCATAGCACTTTGGGAGGCTGAGATGAGAAGACCATTTGAGCCCTGGAGTTCAAGAACAGCTTGGGCAACATAGTGAAACTCCCGCTCCACAATAAGTATGAAATTAGGTGGGTGTTGTGGCAGGTGCCTGTAGTCACAGTTACTAGGGAGATTGAGGTGGAAAGATCACCTGACTCCAGGAGGTCAAGGTTGTAGTGAGCCATAATCACACCACTGCACTCCAGCCTGGGCCACTGCTGAGTCTGTCCCATAGACTCTGGCTGAGAGATGGATGAAAGAAGTACGCCGACACAGGCATTTTGCCTGAAAGCATGGCTAGGGGACCCCATGGCTCAGCACGCTGCTGAGAGTGCTGTAGCCACAACCACTGAGAGAGTGCAGCCCCCATAAGCTGGCCCTGCTCACATTTAGTACAGATTTAATGACACAGGCTTGGAGTAAACACAATTTGTGAGTAATAAACATTGTCTACCTCAGAGTAGAGAGCAGTCCTGCATGCGAATGATCAAAGGTTGGTTTCTGGAGACAGGAGTAAACAAATTTATCTAGATAAGCTCCTTTACATTCCCTTGTTATATACCCTTTGCTCTCTGGGGGCCTTCAACCAAATCCTCTTTCAAAGCTTTTGCAAAACCTCCCAGCCTTCCAAGAAGGTTTGCCTCTTTTCCTATAACTTTTACCCACTACCCTGACTGACCTCCTACAGGCAACAAAGTAAGAGCCTGTCTCTTTAAAAAAAAAAAAAGAAAAGAAAAGAAAAAAAGTGATAATTGCAGAAAAGTTTAAATTTTCCTCTGAAGGTTCAACAATTCAGTCTGCTGAAATAAACTGACAGATTAATGGAGGAAAAGGCATATACGTTTATTAACATGCAAGTGCACAGAAGTCATACAAAATATGAAAAAGAAGGGCCATATGGTTGAAATTTAAATACCTGTGTCATAGGGAAGAGGGAAGTTGGAGATGTAGGCAATTTTAGAGAAAGAATAAATGATTTTTGGGAGAGATAAATGGGCTGGAAAAAGAAGCAATAGCCTAAGACAAAGTTCTCTGGGTTCTGGATGTGGTGTCCACTATAAATATTCTTTCATGTGAGTTAATCATCTCTGTGTGATGAGATTATTGGGAGGCGGCCCAAGACAATTGCAATCTGTATTAGTCTGTTTTCATACTGCTATAAAGAACTGTCCAAGACTGGGCAATTTATAAAGGAAAAAGGTTTAACTGACTCACAGTTCCGCATGGCTGTGGAGGCCTCATGAAATTTACAATCATGGCGGAAGTTGAAGGGAAAGCAAGGCACCTTCTTCACAAGCTGGCAGGAAAGAGAAGTGCCCAGCAAAGGTGGAAGAGCCCCTTATAAAACCATAAGATCTTGTGAGAACTCATTCACTATCACAAGAACAGCATGGGGGAAACTGCCTTCATGATTTAATTATTTCCACCTGGTCTCTCCCTTGACATGTGGGCATTATGGGGATTATGGGGATTACAATTCAAGATGAGATTTGGGTGTTGACACAAAGCCTAACTATATCACAATCCTTCTGGAGGAATTTACCTGAGTCTGATAAAGAAACTTCAGAGAAAGGCCCTGCCTGTGCTTCTGGAGAGGAAGAGAGGCAAGAGATGGGAGAAAAGGAGATCAGAAAGACTGATTCTAAGGCTGCTTCTTCAGTTCAAAGTACTCAGCCTGTTGTTTTTCTGAGTCCAAAAGAATAAGCTATCTGTGTGAAAATATGAAATGAAATGGAATTGAATGTGGTGTTACTGATATTTTAACAAAAATGCACTAATCAATGGCTGGGAGGTTGTTTACAATTTACATCAGAGGACAATATTCTACCAAATAGCAGTTTACTACTTTAAACTGACTCCCATGCGGTTGTATTCATTTGCATTGAGTTGGCAAGCTCTATTTCAGGTTTCATTCAGGCACCACACAGAAGACAAAAATAATAATCTTATACTCACCACACCCAAATCCTTATAAATACTACATTTGGAGGAAGCAACTCAATTTTAAACAAATATACGGATGCCAAGAAATTTAAATGAAACAAAAAAATTGTATCTTGTTTTGTTCAGTCTCTGGTTTGTTAAACTGATATATTTGCCCTCTAATTATCTTTGAAAATGATTCATCTTTTTATTGGTTTCTACAATGTATTTCTAGTAAAACGACAAAAACCAATTAAAATTGCTTGCTTCAAATTTTTTTTCAGAGTACATAGCTGTTTAGAAACAAGTACTATATGACAATCTTATGCTCTATACTATTTCTAGGAGTATATGGCTTTTAATTAAAACCAATTTAAAATATTAAAACTTTTTCATGTTTAATTTTTCCACATGAACAGAAGATAACAGAGGATCTTAATTAATAATATTATAGGAAGTTTATCCTAGAAAAAAACACCAAATGAATTGTATAATAAACAGATTTTAATTTTTTGAAAGTGGTGATAAAGCTAGAAATAAATTGACCTCATAATAAGAAATAATTAATTGTTTCATTATTAAAGTTTTAATTTCTGTCATTTCAGTTATATAAGCTATTTCTAATATTTTAAAATATGTATTTATTAAGTAGCATATTTACTTATCTACCGTGTAAATATATATCAGGTGCTCAAATGTATCTGGAGTAATTTCTCAATCATGCATTTAATATTGTTTTAATATTGTGAGACTTGTCAAACTAGCTATTATTCCAAATTCAAAGCTGGATTTGATCCCCTTTGGTTTTCTGATAGTTATTTGTATTCCTATCAAAATCCAATTCAGTTGTGAGATTCTCCATTATGTCCTGCATTAGCTAGATTAAAAAAAAAAAGATTCTACACTATGTAACTAACCCCCAAGTTTTTAGCCCTCAGTTTTGTTGGTCTTCTCAAGTCTGGGTTCCATCCTAGAACTGGTACACCAAAAAATTGCTGAGGTAGGTCTCAATCAATTAGAGATTTATTTAGCCAAGGTTGAGGATGCACCCAGGAAAAAGAAACAGAAGTCACGGAAGGATCTGTGACCTGTGGTTTTACTAAAGAGCATTTTTTGAACTCCAATATTTAAAAGGGAAAGAGCAAGCAGAAGGGGAAGAAAAAAGGGGTAGGAGGATAGGTCGAGGCAAGTGTTTACATTTAAGCCTTGAGGCTCTGATTAGCGCTCAGTGAATCCACATTTTACATGTGAAAAGAGGGAGTAGAGAAAAAGTCAGTTATTCATTTGTCTGGGGGTAGAGAGAGGGATGATTTCTGGCCTTATCCTTGTCCCATACCTGTGAAGATTAGCTGGTAATTAACATTGTCAGGATGAGATTGAACAGAACTCAGTTTTCCTGAAAGATTTAGGGGCCGACAAGTAATTTTCTTTTGAGAATTTTGTGAGGGAAGCCTTGGAGATAAGTGGCCTTCTATTGTTGAGGGCAACTGGCTTAGGTATGAGCCTATGACACAAGCTTGTGAAATTACAGCTGTTTGGGAACAAAAGGAAGGCAGTTTGTTGTGTGATTCACTT
Source organism: Rhinopithecus roxellana (assembly GCF_007565055.1). NCBI lineage: Eukaryota > Metazoa > Chordata > Mammalia > Primates > Cercopithecidae > Rhinopithecus > Rhinopithecus roxellana. The sequence goes on along the minus strand of NC_044555.1, from coordinate 61,171,864 downwards.
CTCAAGCTTAACTTTCCCTTAGGCATAGTGAGTTTGAGGTCCCCAGATTCTAGTCCCCAGAATCTATTTCCTTTCATAAACTCTTGAGTAAAAATCTGCATTTTCACAAGATCTCCAGGTGATTTGTATGCACATGAAACTTTGGGATCACAATCAACTGCTCTCAAAGAAGGTTCCCTCTCCATTTAAATGGATCTTTTAAGTGCCTGGTAAGTGCTAGGCAAAGGATTACGTTCCTAATGTATATTATCTCATGTAGTCCTCACTGCATCATTTCTAATCATCCCCATTATTAAGATATAGATTTGACCTTTAATAAATTCAGTATTACCTGATAAGATTGTGACCAAGTGTTCACAATTGCCCATTACTTATCCTCTGCCTTCGCTTGACCAACCTTTAGTCAAATTTCTCTCCTTAACACAGGCTTCTGAACTCTGGCTTGCCTCCAAATCTGAGCAAATGTTAACATTGCAGAGCACTGCCTCTTAAAAGCTCATCCTGAGAAATGGCTCGCCACAGTGAGAAACACAGTCCTGATCCTTCTGTCTGCTTACTTCTACTCATTCACTCAGTTTCCCTTCTTAAATTCCTGCTACCTCTGCTTACTCCTTCCCATAAAAGAAAAAAGCATTTTTCAGTATGATATTTAGATGCATGCAGATTTTAACATCAGAACATTCTCCTTATTTTAATACTTTTCTTGAATAAATTTTCTCTTTACCTAAGTCCACATTTGTTTTTGCTTGACAGTTGTTAGCATCCCTGACTTGGTAGGGTAGTTTTCTTTACTTTTGAGTGATTTTAATAATTTTTTAAAATACTTTTTTGTCCCAATTTTTGTTTTTACTCACTGCTTGTCAAAATAAAAGGATGATTCTTTTGTTTTAGAGACAGTAAACTATGAATAAAACCATGTGATGATTGGGATTCATATCAAAATAATGCTGATATTTGATTATTTTAGCCCTGTACTATTGAAGGTAGGTGAAGGGCATGGAGAGAAAGATACTTGAATAAATTTTCTCTTTACCTAAGTGCACATTTATCTTTGCTTGACAGTTGTTAGCATCCCTGACTTGGTGGCATAATTTTCTTTACTTTTGAGTGACTTAAACAACAAAAATTTATTTTCTCACAATTCTAGAGGCTAGAAATTCAAACCCACTCAAAGTGTTGGCAGATTTGATTTTTTTCTCAGGCCTCTTTCCTTGGCTTGAAGATGGCTACCTTCAGGCTGTGTCCTGACAGTCTTCCCTTTGTGAGCTCTAATCTCCTTTTTTTTTTTATAAGGACACCATTTACATTGGTTTAGGGCTCACTCATATGACCTCATTTTACCTTAGTTACCTCCTTAAAGGTGCTATTGCCAAATACAGTCAGATTTTGAAGCAGTGGAAGTTAGAAGTTCAACATATGTATTTTGGGGGGGACAAAATTCAGTCTATAACTGTTTGGACGAACGGAGGCAAGATGGTGCACTTCCGGGTTCTTCTTCACCAACTTTTCCGGCACGCGCGAAAATGCAGCCCGTGCCCGGGAAGGTGCAGACCAACTGGGCATGCGCCAGGTGACGTCAATCCGAAGAGACCAAGATTTACCTGGTTGCACCTGCGGAACGCCCCCTGACACGCCCGTGCCCCGCCTATTGCCCTCCCACTCCTAGAAAAGCCGCTCTGGAGGGACGCCACGCGCGGCCTTCCTCAGTCCTCCACTCCTGTCGGGATGTCAGGACTGCAGGAACTCCGTCCGAGAGCCCCACCGGGGGACTCTGTTGGCCTTCTTTGCCGGAGGCCGACAGACCTCTTCCCCACACCTTAGGTGACCAAAATAAACTTGCAGTTTTGCTCCTACCCTTGCCTAGTCGCTGGTTCTTTTGTGCCCGCTCTGGTGGTCTTAGAAAAACAAATCAATAACAAGGACTGTAAAGGATTAAAAAAATATTTTACATGATTATATAGATTTTTAAAAACTTTTCATTAGGAAGATAGAGAAGTATACACACTCATAGAGAGAAAATTATAGTATCCTTCTCTCTATGCCCTTCACCTACCTTCAATGGTACAGGGCTAAAATAATCAAATATCAGGATTATTTTGATATGAATCCCAATCATCATATGGTTTTATTCATAGTTTACTGTCTCTAAAACAAAAGAATCATCCTTTTATTTTGACAAGGCCATGATACCATCAAAATTAAAGATATTATATAATTATTCCTTAGTATCATCAAATATTCAGGCGGTGTTCATATTTCTATGATTTTCTGTTAGTGTATGTATGTGTGTGTGTGTGTGTGTTTGCTGTGTCTGAGCATCTTGTTTGGATAAGGATCTAAATAAGATTGATAGGTTTTGACTATTTGACATATCTTTTAAGTCTTTCTCCTTTTCCCTTTCTCTCTCAAATTTAATTTAATCTCTAGGTTTCTCCAAATGAAGAAATTGTTAATGTCATTTTACATAGAAAGAAACTGGATCTCGGAGATTTAGTAAACTTGCTTAAGGCTAAGTAGGAAATAGTAGGCAGTGCCAGAATTGAAACCAAGTGTGTCCACTTCTATTGATTCTTCCCAATATCTTGTGACTACCCTTGCATTGTCCCAATTTTTTTTTTTTTTTTTTTTTTTTTTTTTTTTTTTTTTTACTTACTGTTTAGGCTGATGACTTCTTGCCTTCTTACTGATTTTAAAAGATATTCAGACTCTTACATGTCCTTTTCTGGAACCCCACATTTTAAAATACAGACTACAGATTATAAACACCCCTCTCCTCTCCAACACCCAAGTGATGTTTGTTTTAAGCTAGCAGTCTCATAGCGATATTTGTAGCTATAAATGTCAACTGTTCTCAGCACTATCTTGGGAACCTATTGAATCCACTCCCACGCCTAGTTGCATACAGTTTTCCCCATGTTATGATAGGGATACATTCAAACTTTACCTTTACCCATTCATAGCCTTTGTTGCTAAGAAATGCACAATGCGTAGATGTCCTTGTATTATACCAAGTCATTCGTGGTAAACATTTAGTTTTGCCTTAATATTAAAGTATAGATTTATTTTACAATTATTCATTGCATATTATGAACACAAAATATTTGGTCTTATTGTGTGATTTTACTTTAGAATGAAGAACAAATATACATTATGCAGTAAGCAACCCTAAAAACCTTATTTTTGAATGGAGGAAAATACCATAGCATGATAAATTTCATAAAAATAAAAATGTATTCTATAAAATTAAATCCACATATTGAAGCTGAATTTTAGTGTGGCACTGATATTCAATGTTTCCTCTATTTCTCTATTTGGACAAAATTGAATACAGGAAAATATACTGAAAATATACTCGTGAATGTTGCTTAAAGGTAAGTTGTTTAATTGCAATTATGTGCAAAAAATGGTACATTTATCTCCCAATAGGTATAACAGTTGCTTGACAAAAGTAGATAAAGTAATAATTTTTAAATTACCAGGTACTTAATCTTGACCTCATGAAAGAACAAAACAACCTATTTCAAATATAGTTGAACCTAATGTCTGAAACCTAATAAGGTAGAATATTAGTAACGCAATTGTTCTCATTTTAACTTTGGATCATATTTATAATGTAATGAGAGAGCAAACAAGAAGAATATTAACTTCATAAAAACTAGCAGCAGGAAGTTCCTTTTGCTTCTTAGAGTGTAAACTATAGCATAAATAAGCAAAGATTCAAACCCTAGCACCAATGCTCATCAGCCTCCTGACATAGGATGAGGTATTTAATTACTCTAGACCTCGATTTCTTTATTTTGAGACAGGAGTTGTTCAATGAAGACTGTGTGATATATTTAACACCTTTAAGCCAGTTTCTAGCATATGATAAATTATTATTTAATTTGTTATCATTGTTGTTGCTGTTATTATTAATTCATCAGTAAAAATAAATGGCTTAAGCATACAAGAAATAATACTACGCTGTACTTGATTTAACGTGAAGATTTTAAAGCACTAACTTTGGGAAGTTAAATGATTTGAAACAATATACTTACTGTCTCTCAGTCTTAGTTTTACAGAGTGGTTTTCCCCCAAGTATCACTGGTTGAGCTGACTCAGAGTATTCCAATAATAGCTGCAACTTTTTATCTTAAAGTTTAATAAATAAATACAACAAATGTTTTTCAGGAATGCTCATGCTCCAGTACCTAAATGGAAATTGCCAGTGGCAATATTGACTAAGTTTCTTCATTCCAGCCATTATCTTTACAGCTGCTTTTAAGTAGATAGCTGCTTATATGGTGTTACATCAGTGTTGCAGCTACTTATATGGTGCTACGTCGGGTGTTGCCGAAATGTCTTCCTAGAAGCCTATGTCCATCTGGCTTCAATAGATCTTAAAATGCCTGTCTTTTATTTGGATTAATGCATTGATGGCATTCAGAAAGGCTAGTGGGTTAACTACTTTAAGTAATGAAATAAATAATTGAATATATAATCTAGAAAAAGCCTTAGGAATTGAGACCAAAGTCTGGTAACCGTTAATAGTCAAAAAAGCTCAGAGCACAAGACATTATCCATGAGCATAGGTAGAGTCATCATGAAGATAGCGAAGGTATAAGTAGAGGTAGCTAAAGCAAGAGGTAAGGCTCCTAACAAAGAAGATTATATAATTTTTAAAAATTCAAATACATTTAATAACACTTTTTTTTTGAGACGGAGTCTTGCTCTGTCGCCCAGGCTGGAGTGCAGTGGCACGATCTTGGCTCACTGCAAGCTCTGCCTCCTGGGTTCATGCCATTCTCCTGCCTCAGCCTTCTGAGTAGCTGGGACTACAGGCACCCACCACCACGCCCAGCTAATTTTTTGTATTTTTAGTAGAGATGGGGTTTCACCGTCAGATCAGGATGGTCTTGATCTCCTGACCTCATGATCCGCCCGCCTCGGCCTCCCAAAGTGCTGGGATTACAGGAGTGAGCCACTGCACCCGGCCAACATTTTTACTAATTTACTTATTTTAATTGTCATATACAAATGTTATATATTTATCATGTACAACATGTTTTGAAGAATGTATTCACTGTGGAATGGCTAAATCAAGTTAATATATAACTTTACATATGTAATTATCATTTTTTGTGGTAAGAACACTTAAAATCTACACTTTTAGCAATTTTTCAGAATATAAGGAAAGAGCAGAATTTAAACTGTTAACAGTTTTTGGAAATCCAGTCTTAACATTTTGAAAATTTTTTAAAATTGTGTGATTATGTGAGACTCTATATCACGTATTAGTTTTATGACTATTATGTGTAAAAGTTATTTTTCCTCATTAATTGAATGCAGTAGTAAATTTAGGGAATCTGTTCAATTTATTGAATGCTTCCTCTGTACTAGGAAACCTGAGCTATTCTTATAAGTTACCTGATATAGGAAATTGGAGTATGAAGTCATGTATAGGACAGTATCCCAAGCAAATTAAAGTCTAACTGAAAAAAAAGTCAAAATGTAACACATACGTTAAAATATCCAGAAACATAATGCTTAGTGTAGAAACTGTCAACTAATCTGAAATAATAAGGAAAACCAGACTACAAAATTTTCACTCATATATAATTCCCTATTCTGGTCAAAGATGTGTATCCATATTTCCGCATTTGTGTATGTTTATGTGTATGTGTCTGTGGTATTGCTGAAAAAGGTGTTAATTCTAAATTATATTCTTATATATACAACAATTATTTACTGAAAGCCTATAATTAGGAAAACTTTGAAAAGCATGGTAGTTATTAATAAGGCTGGCATTCAAACGTTTATGCTCTCCTTGTTAAAATATTGTAATAGTTGTTTTTACTATTATGTAACTTTTGGCAGTCTAACCACTACAACCCTTCCCCAAGGACTCCATGGGCCTCCAAACCAGCAGCACCTAAAGGGTTAATATATTTATCAGGAGGCCTCAGGACCTCAATCTTTCCGATTAGTGAGAGCTCTAATCTATGCTTGTTAATTATTTGTTACCTCTGGATACAAAGATGGATATGATATGGCTCCGTCCTTCTAGGAGTTTGTATCTGGTTGTGGAAATAGATATTCATAAATTATCTCAATACAGCGTACACTCTGATATAATAAAAATGTGAACACAGTGCTGGGTAGCATGATGAGGAGATTAATGCCAACAGTGGGGGGACTGAGAGGGATTCCTAAGAGATATTTGGTTTTATTTGGACCTTGAAGGATGAGCTGGGATTTATAAGTTACTACTGTTGGAGAGGACATTTTGGCAGAAAACAACCTTATTGAAAACAGAGAAGACAGTTTCTGTAAATAACGAATAGATGGATGTGTTTGGAGTTTGTGTATATGGTGGGGAATGCAGAGTGACATACAGTTAGAAATACAGGCAGACTTTGCAGGGCAGAATTTTGTTTTACTTTTTATTGTAGTGGGAGTCATTGACTATTTCTGAGGAAGCAAGAGGCATAGATCAAAAGAGTTTTAGGGAAAAAATCTGGAGGTAATATATAAAACAGATGGGTGGGGAGAGACAAGACATCTAAATCTGGGAAATTATTTAGGGGCTTTTGGTAATAATTTAGATCAGGTAACAACAATTTTTTGGTAAAGGTCCAGATGGTAAATATATTATGCTTGTGAGCCATACGGTCTGTTACAACTACTGAACTGTGATTTCATAGCATGAAAGCAGCCATAGACAGTACCTAAATGAACATGAGTGGCCCTGTTTCAATAAAACTTGATTTACAAAAAAAAAGGTGGGAGGCCAGACAGACATGACATGCAGGCCTGTTGACCCCTGTTCTAGATCATCAGTTATCAATGTAAGCACTTTAATTTGGGTTCCCCATAAAGTACACTCTGACACAAGAATTTTAGTGCAAATAGTTTATTTGGAAAGTTATCTTAGGACACACTTTATTATATCTTCCACATATTTCTGGTATCAACAGGCTAAGTATGCTCCCATGACCAAAAAAAAAAAAAAAAAAAAAAAAAAGCTTCAGGTAGAGAGATGCAAGAAGACATTTGTATGCATGGGAATGATCTAATCATCTATGGAGGAGATATAGGCTGTGAACAGCATATGCTTTAGTGGTTATCATGGTATTTGGGTAGGTGGGGGAAATTTTAAAGAAAAGGGTGATGTTGCAATATGTGCTTTCAGAGAGCGCCAATCAAAATTCATGTGTGTCTGTAGGAGGAACATTTATTTTAAAGCCCACTTGGCATGGAATGAAAGTTAAGAATGACCGGTGGAAATGAAAGTTAATGGTAGCGCCTGTAATCCCAGCACTTTGGGAGGCCAAGGCAGGCGTTTCACCTGAGGTCAAGAGTTTGAGACTAGCGTGGCCAACCTGGCAAAACTCTGTCTCTACTGAAAATGTAAAAATTAGCTGGGTGTGGTGGTGTACGCTCCCAGCTACTTGGGAGGCTGAGGTACAAGAATCACTTGAGCTCAAGCGATTCTGGGAGGCGGAGCTTGCAGTGAGCCGAGATTGTGCCATTGCACTCCAGCCTGGGTGACAAGAGAGACCATCTCAAAAAAATAAAAAATAAAAAGGTTAATGGTAGGCTGAACTTGATCAACAAAAAATAGGTAGGCAGTTTCAAGAGAAATAAAAAGATAGAACCATTCTATCACATTTTATGCTCCCTGGGGAGCAGTCTTGAAGATGGAGTTTAGCAAGCAAGATATTTATTAGGAACTGCTATTGGTATCAACTAGTGTGTATATGGATGGGACAAGGAAAGGGGTGAAATACAATTGGGAAAGGAAGATGTTGAGCTGTGATGCAGTCCCAACAGAGACCTCACCTGACCTTATGCGGAATGCTATAGCTAGACAACCTTTCATAATTATCCTGAGTTGGGGCAAATGAGTCCATCCTTTATACCCCTGACAGTCATTGGAAGTTGATTAGGTTTGGGAGGACTCATGATCTTGGGAGAGGCAGTGTTCTTCAGCTGAGGAAACACTGAGAGAAGGTTGACAGCTGAATGCCATGTTCCCACAGGACCCCAGCCCCTGGGGAAATAGTTCCTGGTTGGTGCCTGACAATATCCATCACAGGTACATTTACTGATGATTGGGTATGAGGAGATGAAGAAGACAAAAGAGGCACAGATGGCAATAGTACCGAGCAATCGTAAGGAAGGCGATACCATTAACTTAAAGAGAATTAAAACAAGGATAAAAAACCCAGTTACATTTTGAGATTAAAACTGTCTTTTTTGCCAACATATTTCACAAAATGAAAAAAAGTATTAAATAAGATGACCTGGACATGAAATTGTGAACTCTGATTTCACAAATATAGCATTATATTACTGACAAAAGAAGCAAAACAAGACAAGGAAGCACACTAAGTGTGAAGTCTATTTTTCTTAAGGCCATGGCAGAAACAATTTGTTAATGATGTCATGCTTTAAGACATGATGAAAGTCAAGATTCTTTCCTTAATAACCATCAAATGACCTCTCTGATCTGCATAAAAATTATAACTTGAAGAGATAGTATGACTGTTCATTATCACAAAATTAGTGTGTAACAAACTGCAGAAATGTAGTACTATGGTCTTTAGTTTACATGAAGTAGTAAAATATGGAAAATAATTTTTATTTTGCTTAGGAAGAAGTTTGTTTTGCATAAGACTAATATTTATGTGAAGATGATTAGGCCTAATTGATTAACTTGTAAATTAGTAACAACAATTCTTAAATTTATTTTGATTGCAATAACATAATATGATTCATAAACATAATTTAGAGAAGCTACAAAATATGCAAGTTTATAATACAGAAACTCACTCCTAATGCAGTAGTAAGAAAATTAATTCGCACGTATAAGAATTAAAGTTTGTATAATTTGGTAAACCTGCATATCATTTTCTAATAATTTGTTCTAGTTGCTTTTTCATAATCTAGATGGAACCCATATGTCTAAATTGTGTGCCTCTGGCATGAGAGTTTTAAATTCCATGTGAGGATGCCACACTAATCAGTCTGATGTTCTCCACCTGCTAATCTAAGGGCATAATATACTTTTAAAAAGAACACTTTTGTTTGAGACAGGGTGTCACTCTTTCAGCTAGACTGGAGTGCAGTAGCACAATCATGTCCCACTGCAGCCTCAGTCTCGTGGGCTCCAGCAATCCTCCAGTCTAAGTCTCTAAGGAGCTGGGACTACAGGCACATGCCACCCCACTCGACTAAGGTTTTTTTTGTTTTTGTTTTTTTTGATATATACAGGGTCTCACCATGTTGCCCAGGCCGGTCTCTAACTCCTGAGCTCAAGGGATCCTCCCACATCAGCCTCCCAAAGTGCTGGGATTACAGACCTGAGCCACCATGCCCAGCAAAATAAAGTTAATAACAAGCAGGTATGTGTTTAAACTTGTAGGGCTACCTCCAGAACCACTTTTCTGTGTTATCAGTTACCTACTTCCATAGCACACTAGGTACAATGTAGCAGTTTTCAGCCTATTTTCTGACTCAGAACTGTTTGGCACCCTAAATATCTATCCATCTATCTATTTATAGACAGATATGTTTATCAGAATATTAATACACTACTTTTATATAAATAAAAATCATAAGATAGTAAAGGAAACCAATAATTTTGAAATAATGTCAAAATAAAAATGAAATACATGTGTGACATAGGAATATATGCACACCTTCACACATTGGAAAACAATATGCAGTAAAAAGTCTTATAATTTCTACAATATTGAAACAGTAATGCATATCTCAAGACATGTGACACTACTGTTACATAATAAAAATACTTCAGATTTTTACTGGTGACATAGTCATTGATGCTTACCACTCTTGGGATTCATTGCCCACATTCAGATTTGAAGGAAATAAAGCATTTCAGTTAGAATTTAGTGAAAACACAAATTTTATTTTTTGATCCAATTCTTTAGCCTTCCCCAACCCCTTAAATTCTATACATTGGCCCTCTGGATGTTCATAGATACCAGGTTAGAAACCCACAGCTGGCCCTTCTCTATTGCCTTCTGCTGGAGCTACAACTGTGGTGAGTTTGATATCGGCAAGTCAGGGCAGTGGCCCGGCTGCACAGTCCACTTCAATGAAATCCTTTCCCTGAGGGCACTCCCTTTAATGTAAGCGAGGCCAAATGGTAAAGGAATGTAAATGTCAGGACAAGAACCTGAGACTTTAATTCATAGACATTTTTCAGGCTTTGATACTTTTCTGATAGCATGCCACCATGATCTAAGCAATGGTTTAGTCTTACAACTTTGTTGGTGGTAAATAGGATGGCTTAAAGCAGAGGTGGTAATTGGGTAAGGCACGGGGAGGAAGCATGTGTGGAGTTAGGATATTACTGTCATTGTCCTGTCTCAACAATGAAAAGTAAAGTGACGAGCAGCGTCATGTATTACCAAAACTTGAGTACAGAATTTGGTTCATAGAGTCAAAGCTTTCACTGATGTTTCCAAACCAGATAAATATGAAAGCTGTTGTGATGCACACAGAAGCAGAGAAATGAGAAGGAAAAACATGATTGGGAGAGCCATATGTCTTTGATTTGAAATGTTCCCCATTTGATATTTTGGCTGAGAAGATTTCCAACCATCACTTGTTAATCTTGAATTGAAATTCTGGGTGGAAGACTGAGCTAGACATCTCGGTTGGGAGCTACAGGGAACCAGCAGCTATTTGGATTTGTGAGGATGGTGAGACACCTGAGGGACAACGTGCAGAAGAATGTTACATAAAAGTGGGGGCAAAGGAGGTGTGAAGGAAGATTTTGAAACACAGGAAATAGAGTATTGTTATCAGGTATCTGGTAAAGAGGGAATCAATCCCCTGCCACTTACATGCTCTTGTTTTCCACGGCTTTACTTTCATCTTTATATACAGTACAAATTCCACATCGGTTCTGTCATTTATATGTTTCATGTTTGTTTAGACTAGATTAAGCATCATGTTCACTGATTTTTTTTCTCAACATGGTTTTTGAATTTCAGACTTTCTTTTTCTTTCTTTTTAGAGGATGTTCTTTAAATGTGCTTTTAGTGAGGATATATTGGTTGCATATTGTCTTTGTTTTAGTTTGTCTGAAAATACTTTTATTTTATCCTTGTTCTTGAAATGTAGTATCACTGGATATAGAATTTGAAAATGATAATTTATCTTTGGAAGTTATTTCACTACTCTTTGGTTTGCATTGTGGCTTTTACTGGATTTCAAACTAACTGTTCTTTCTTTCCATATTTTCTTAATAGTTTAAAAAAAATTTTCCCTTTGATTTTGGTGTTTTGCAGTTTCACTCCCGCACACACACTCACAAACACAATTGGGATTAATTAAGCTATTGAACCTGAGAATTGGTGTCTTTCACTGTTTCTGGAAATTTCTCACGTTTTATCTTTTTGATATTATCACTCCTTCATTTTTCTATTTTCTCCTTTGGAATCCAGATTAAATGTATTTAGATCATTTTGGTCTATCCCCTTAAGTCTTTTATCTCTGTTTTATATTCATTAATTTCTCTGTGTTTCTGTGTTAAATTCTGATTTTTTTTTTTTCAGACGGAGTCTGGCTCTGTCGCACGGGCTGCAGTGCAATGCCGCGATGTCGGCTCACTGCAAGCTCCGCCTCCTGGGTTCACGCCATTCTCCTGCCTCAGCCTCCCGAGTAGCTGGGACTACAGGCGCCCGCCACCACGCCCGGCTAATTTTTTGTATATTTAGTAGAGACAGGGTTTCACCATGTTAGCCAGGATGGTCTCGATCTCCTGACCTCGTGATCTGCCCACCTCGGCCTCCCAAAGTGCTGGGATGACAGGCATGAACCACCACGCCTGGCCTGATTTTTTTTTTCAAATGCTTCTTTTTTCTAACTATATCTATTTTCAATAGTCTTTAATTTGCTGACTGACTAGGCCATATATTTGTAATTTTTATAGTTGTTTGTCATTATTAGAAATTCTTATATGTAATTTCTTCCAGACAAGATTTACGTTTGTATCTGCCAGAGCTGTTAGCACCACTTTCAACTAAACAATTACTGTAGGGTTTTTGAGGCCTCAGGTATAATATGAATTGTAGGTTCAGACCTACATGGGTATGAGTGTTTTCACCTTAACCTTTGTCTCATGGTTCCCACATGTAGCCCTTAAAAATCAAGACTTCATCCAGGCCACGGTAGAGTGGCAGATACACCAAAGAAAACATCAACTCCAGTACCCCCTGACTTTTGTGGATTCATCCTTGTATAGTTTCCTACATTTTAAAAAGTGGTTGTGTGTGTGTGTGTGCGTGCATGTGTATTGAATGTAAAATTTTCAGATGTATTTTACTGGGATAAGATTCTCTGAACATCCTTTTCAGCATATTGCCAGAAAAGCCTGGCACTAACTTATTTTAAACAGAATTTACTTCACTGTGAACTTCTGCCATGAATTTAACTTAAACATAAGACATCATAAATATCTCTTATGAGTGACTTCTAGATAACATTGTGAACTTTTAATTTTTGAATTATTCTCTTGGTTCACTAGTGACATTTTATTTGTGACCCCTCAAGAAATTATATAAACCAAAGAAGGATCATCAAGTAATAGACTGTCTTTCTGTTGCCTATGATGCTGATTGAAGTGCAACAGGGAAATGCCATAGTATCATTTATTAAATTATGATTTCTTTATATGTAAGAACAAAATTCAAGTTATAAGTATTTAATATACTGATCATGGCCTGATGTCCTAAAATTATCTCTGAATATCACACAACAAAAATATTTTCATGTGCATGTACTTACAATAAGTCATCAGATATTACAGAACACTGCAGGGACTCAGATTCACGCAGTTACCAAGGTGCTTTTAACTTTGTTTACTCCACATTAAAAAAAAAAAATGCTGAGAACCCATGTTAAAGGTGCTTTCCACTTGTATCAGTATATTTAGTCTTTACCCTGCACATTCATAATAGTCTGAAATTTTCTTATTGTTCATGACCCTTAAGAGTAACAAATAGTCGGCCGGGCGCGGTGGCTCAAGCCTGTAATCCCAGCACTTTGGGAGGCCGAGACGGGCGGATCACGAGGTCAGGAGATCAAGACCATCCTGGCTAACACGGTGAAACCCCATCTCTACTAAAAAATACAAAAAAACTAGCCAGGCGAGGTGGCGGGCGCCTGTAGTCCCAGCTACTCGGGAGGCTGAGGCAGGAGAATGGCGGGAACCTGGGAGGCTGAGCTTGCAGTGAGCTGAGATCTGGCCACTGCACTCCAGCCCGGGCGACAGAGCGAGACTCCGTCTCAAAAAAAAAAAAAAAAAAAAAAAAAAAAAAAGAGTAGCAAATAGCCATTTAAGCTGGTAGCTCCAGAAAATAAGTAACAGTGATCAGTTTTTTTTTTTTTTTTTTTTTTTTTTTTTTTTTTTTTTTTGAGACGGAGTCTCGCTCTGTTACCCAGGCTGGAGTGCGGTGGCGGGATGTCAGCTCACCGCAAGCTCCGCCTCCCGGGTTTATGCCATTCTCCTGCCTCAGCCTCCCGAGTAGCTGGGACTAGAGGCGCCCGCCACCTCGCCTGGCTAGTTTTTTGTATTTTTTAGTAGAGACGGGGTTTCACCATGTTAGCCAGGATGGTCTCGATCTCCTGACCTCGTGATCCGCCCGTCTCGGCCTCCCAAAGTGCTGGGATTACAGGCTTGAGCCACCGCGCCCGGCCCAGTGATCAGTTTTAACATAATCAACCAATACCTTGTATTTTTGTTCAATAGCAGCTGTAAGTGCTTTACTTGCTGAAAAGTGACTGTATTCATTTAGTTCAGCACAACTGTGAATTATAGCTAAGACACATTCTAAAAATTTGCAATTCAGAAGTTAGCACACTAGAAAAAGATCTATTATGACATTGGCAAAAGAAAGCCTCATCCAAATAATTGGCAAAGAAGCTTTTATCCCGCTTTCATAAATATATGATATTAGAAAATATGATATTATTTCATAAATATATGATATTATTTAGACATTGAGCAGAAGTCTTCTGCTTAATGTCTAAATATGTTTAATGTGAGCACAATAAAGTTGTTCTTATGTTAGGCCTACATTAAAGCAAGATAAAATAGTTTTTATAGTCATCATTCTGCCACTCCATGAAATGATATACTTTTCAGAAAGATATTTGTTGCCAATTGCCATCTTCAAAATGGAAAATTTAATTCAAAATTTGATTTCTAATATGTATGTTGAGAAGCACTGCTTGCCCCATTTATTTTAAAAAAGTGATGCCAAGCAAATGTATTGCCATTTAATTCTGCATTTTCATTTAACTTTGGTCAGGATATTTCTGCTCTCCACCACATTGTAATGATAAAATTTCATGTCTTATACCTTTCAACTTTCTATTAAACTGTTATTGTGTTGCAAAGAAGCATATTCAGAAGTCAAACAATTTGATGTTCGATGCTTTCTTAAAATATCCCATGGAAACATTTCAAGGTAAAACCAATGTTACATATTTTAATTGATTTTTATCATTAATCTTTTTCTTAAGGCAATATACCATAACCATAATAGCAACCTTGAGAATGAGGTTTCTTTTTTAAATACAATTCTTTTATAATAGGCTAACTTCATTATTACTTTTACAAAATAAATGTTAAATATTATTTTTTAAAAATCAAGAAATCAAGAAATGCTATTTTCTCCAGCTTTAGTGAGGTATGATTCACCAAAATTATATCTATTTAGTGTGTACAATGTGATGTTTTAATATATATATAGTGAAATAATTACCACAATCAAGCTAATCAGCATATCCATTCCCTAACATAGTTACCATTTTTGTGTGTAAAATACTTTTATTTTTAATGAGAGCTTTTTGAGACTTTTCTTTGTTCTGGAATATAAGCCAAGCTACTTTTTATATACTGAGCAAGCCATCCTTTGATTTTTGCCACTTAAATGATGTACAGCTATTTCAAGATTTTCAACAATTTTATTGTAACAACTTAGTATCATTTTTCGCAAAATCTAATTTTAGTTTATGTATAGTAGAAATATGTAATATTTTATTTTTAAATGTAGCTTTTTAAAACTCAAAGGCAATTATCAGCATATGATTGCTTTTATAATCCATGTTACATGCAAGACAGACTCTGAGACCCCTCCTGCCTCTGGGACCTCAGTCTGGTTATTCAACCCTCCAATTTTCTTATGCATGGAATGAAAATATGATTACTCCCAACATTACTAGTTGTTAATGCTATCAAGGGGTGGTAGAGCTGTGAAGCCGCTAACAGAACATGTACAGGGCACTAAATACATGATAGATCTTCTTGGCTGGGTGTGGTGGCTCACACCTGTAATCCCAGTGCTTTGGGAGGCTGAGGCAGGTGGATTGCTTGAGGCCAGGAGTTCTAGACCAGCCTGGCCAACATGGCAAAACCCTGTCTCTACTAAAAATAAAAAAAGTTGACTAACAAAAGTTAGTCAAGCCATAAAACCTAGAAAGGGTACTCTCTCCCTTCTCCTTGAAGACCCTTGTTCCAAAGGTGTCCTGCCTCATATATGTGGGGAAGGAATGCCACACAGGATACAAGATCAATCATGTATTTACTGCCTTCTGCATGTTCTGCTAGTGGCTTCACAGCACTACCACCCCTTGATGGGATAACAACTAGTAATGTTGGAAGTATTCATATTTTCATTGCATGCATAAGAATATTTTGGAAAGGCCTTGTTGGGTTTCCTTCCTCAGACTATTACCACTGCGTCACGCTTTTCATACAATTACATTTCTATGCATGCAGCTGTTAATTCTTCATTGACCTATGCATAAAAACAAACTGTTTTTCCTGGGCTGGGCATGGTGGCTCATGCCTGTAGTTCCAGCTTCTTGGGAGGCTGAAGCCCAAGAATTGTTTGAACCCAGGAGACAGAGGTTGCAGTGAGCCAAGATTGTGCCACTGCACTCCAGCCTGGGTGACAGAGCAGGACTCTGTCTCAAAGAAATAATAATGAAATGAAATAAAGTAAAATAATGATATATTTTATTTTTTTATTTTTTAATGATATATTTTATGCAATTGGACAACATAACTTCAACTCTTAATTATGTCATTCTCTGGTTGTGTAACCTTGTATAATTTACTTAACCTTACCAAACGTCAGGTTTCTTATTTGTAAAATATAGAAAATATTTAACCCTTCAGGGTGATTATAGGTATTAAATAAAAATATGTGAAATGGGCTTGCCTAGTAAGTGCTCAATTAATGTTTATCACTCTTATTTAATACACTAACTTCGGGCTGGGCGCGGTGGCTCAAGCCTGTAATCCCAGCACTTTGGGAGGCCGAGGCAGGTGGATCACGAGGTCAGGAGATCGAGACCCTCCTGGCTAACACGGTGAAACCCCGTCTCTACTAAAAATACAAAAAACTAGCCGGGCGCGGTGGCGGGCGCCTGTAGTCCCAGCTACTCGGAGGCTGAGGCGGGAGAATGGCGGGAACCCGGGAGGTGGAGCTTGCAGTGAGCCGAGATCGCGCCACTGCACTCCAGCCTGGGTGACAGAGTGAGACTCCGTCTCAAAAAAAAAAAAAAAAAAAAAAAAATACACTAACTTCAATTTTCACCTCATTTTATCTGCTGACATTAGAAAAACATTCAGAAAAATCATGTAAGAACATTCTTTGCATGCAAACAACAGCATTAATCAAAATTTATATTTAAGTATATAAATAAAGTAGGCCTTAGAAAAAAATCTATTTGAAAGTTGGTTTAGAATATACAAATATAAAATCGACCACTTGTATCTTTGAGAAACTATGTATAGTATTTGAGGTTAATGAGAATTTTGCTTGTGATTATCAGTTTCATTTTTGTCTTCTAATAGCTACTGAGCAACACATGGCTCTTTTGTTAATCATAACTACAAACACTATATATGTATATTTTTTCTGATTCTCAAAAACATCTGATTGATATAGATGCTGTTATTTTTCCTGTTTTACAGAGGAGAAGAAACTAAGGCACAAAGAACTTAACTAAATTGTTGACATTCATGTAACTAATCAGTGGTATACCTGGGAGTTGAACCAAAGTCTCCAGAGTCTTTGTTATGTATCTCTGTGCCATACTGTCTCTCTTTCTCTCTTTCAGCTTTATTGAGGTATAATTGAAAAATATAATCTGGATATACTTAAGGTATACAATTTGATGTTTTTATATACACATATATTGTGAAATAATCACAATCAAGCTAGTTAACATATCCATCTTTTTTATGTGAGGTGAGAACACTTAAGATCTACTCTCAGCAAATTTCAAGCATACAATACATTATTATTAACTGTAGTCACAGTTGGAGCTGAGAACACAATACCCCAAAGTATGGTGCTTTGGCATGCTGAGTACTTTGAAGAGAAGGAGGTTGGAAGGCTTCAGATGCAGTCTCAGAAACAAGTCTCTCTGACTTTCTCCTGCTCTCCTGTCTCCTTCACCTCTTTCTCCCCTCAAACATAATTCCTCTCCCTCGAGGCAGGTCATAGGATCTAGAACCGTGCTCTCCTAGAGCAAGCCATAAAACCTAGAAAGGTCACCCTCTCCCTTCTCCTTTCTTCTTGAAGACCCTCATTTCAGAGGGGTCCTGCCTCATACCCTCGGGGAAGGAATGCCACACAGGGTTTCCAAGAAAATTTTGGAAAGGCCTTGTTGGGTTTCCTTCCTCAGTCTATTACCACTAGATCATACATTTTGTACAATTACATCTCTATGCTGCTGTTAATTCTTCATTACACCTAAGCATAAAAACAGACTGTTTTCCCTGGGTCTTTGGATGTTCATTCTGAAGCATGATTTTTCTCGGCCCCTTTGCCAGACCTGCAGCAGGGGCATCCTGTCTACTTGGCCAGCCATGTTCAGTCCCTTGCAGGAGGGAGCACATGAGCAATGAGTGCAGGGATACAGCTGGCCAGTCCAAGTGCCAACACAGAAGCAACCTCTGTGCCGGGCCCACAGCCAAACCAGGTGTGTTAGTTACATTGAGGCAAATGGCAGTGGCACCCAGGCAGGGGAGCCCATGACATGGAAGCCCCAGAGGGGGTGTTAGTGTGTTAATTAGCTCTTTTAGTTCCACCATCCACAGCCTGATGAATGGTGGTGTGTTAGCAGCTCAGTTGGCCTCTTGCCCCATCGTACAGGGACGCTGCCATCCACCAGTGAGGGCAAGAGGTCAGTGCAACAGCCTTTCAGAGTACCCGTGCTCTGTGGGTCCCAAGCTCTTGTCCAGTATCCAAGAAGAATAAGGTCACACTGAAGATCAAAGGGTGATGAGAGCAGAGGATTTTACTGAGTGATGGAACAGCTCTCAGAGGAAAGGGGATGTGGGGGTGGGGGGGTTGTCCCCCCACCCCCGCAGTCGGGTGGTTTCTCCCTATGTGGCTGGGTCCCTGGTTTTTTATAGACTCAGAATGGGGGGTGTATGCTGGCTGGTTTGTGAGTATGCAAAAAAGGCTGAAGTGAAGATACCACTGAAAGGTGGGCACAACAGTGTAGAAAACCAATTAGGAAAGGGTAGGTATATGTAAAATAGGTGAAAGGTGAAGATCAATCAAAAGAAAGCATGCCAAACGGGAAGATTCTCAATCCTGTGAGGATTTAACTTGTAGCTTAGCTTTCAGGCTTTAAACTGCCTTCCTCTTGGAAGTGGGGTTTCACTGGAGACCTGCCCCTATCTGCCTAGGCGTTTGACTGCCACCTGTCACTATCAATTTCTGAGGGCTCTTGTGTCATGTAAAAATTGGATTAAATAACTTTGTTATAGTTTCCTATTGTTAACCTGCCTTTTGTTATATGAGCGTTGCCCCTGATCCTTATGCTCAAGAAGGAAAAGTATCACATCTTTCTCCACCTACAGTCAACATGCTATTTATTAGGTCTCTAGAACTCACCCACGTTATAACTGCAAGCTTGTACACTTTGACCAACGTCTTCCCGGTTCTCTCTCTCCCACAGCCCCTAGCCACCACCTTACTACTCACTGCTTCTATAAATATGACTACTTTAGATTCCAAGTATAAATAAAATCATACATGTTTGTCTTTCTGTGGACAGGCAGTTAGATTGTTTCCAACATACCATCTCTTATTAATGTTGAAAGAAACTTAGTGACCATACCACCACAGGAAGTGATAAGGTATTATGCAATGTAGATCACTGCTTTTTCCATTTTCTCTTTCTTCTCACTGTTCTCTTATGTTAGCAGGCAAATGCCTAGAAGTGATGGCCAGATGATTATGCATCCCTTTAAAAACAACTCTCTAACATGATATGGGCATATAGCGTTTTTGGACTTCATTTTTTCTCCCACCCTCTCCTAGCTCATTTCCTTAGAAACCTGGAAGGGTGATGCCAAAAGTTTCACTGAAATCTAATTTGTATTTTGCTAGCTTGCTCCCACCATCAGTGTTGTTTATTGCATAGTTGTAAAAGCATAAAAAACAATCAGGTACTACTTATCTTTCAAAACAAGTTTTGGTTGCTACAAAGCATTTTATGATACTTTAGGTGAGAGGAATGGTGTGCAAAGTGAGGGTTTTGATCTACTGTGGAGATAGTAGATTAGGTTTTCTCAGATCCCTTCATGGTCCTCAAAACTCTCCTTTTTGCTTTTTACCATCTCTGTTTTCCAAGTTGGCTCTGATGTTTCATACCAGTTTTAGCCGCCTTCATGGTGTTACCCTCAAGAATTCGTGAGCAGTAGACCTTTTCTTTCAGGCCCCTGATCCTCATATCAAGATAGAACTAATTCTAGTTCCAATTCCAATTTAGATAAATGGCTAGAGATAAATTCTTTAGTGTTAATACATCAATGAATCATGACACATACTACATTTTTTGTTATTACATGAAATGATATGTCCTTTGATTGTCATGCCAGAATTGGCCTCCAGACTAATGCTTGGCATATAGCAGCAAGTATCTAGCTATTATTAAAGAGAAGAAACAATGCATTTCAAAAATAAAATGGTTTCTAAAATATTAAAAACATAGTAGTGCAATAACAGGAGTGTAGTAAAATATAAAATATATAGGAACCATCAAGGAAGATTTAGAAACCTGAAGTAAAGTATACAACGGCACTCTGTCAGGCTGAAGGAAAGACACTCCTACAACTCCAGTATTTTCCATGAGGCCTATATTTAATTGGCACAACTTTCACTTTTAATTCTTGATTATGTATTATAGACATAGTTCTCCCTGGGAATATAAGTCAGACTGTAGATGTTCTACTGAATATAAATTCAGGTTACTTTAGGAAGAAAGGCTCTCATGATCAATGAATCCACCTGTAAAAGTCTTTATATTTGAATTCAGAACTACCAGGATATACTTGGCATATATATTGAGAAGATAAAACTCTTCGTGTGTGTGCTCACGTGTGTGTGTGTGTATGTGTGTGTGTGTGTGTCTTGCTTGGCAAATCAAAAATAATTTGCATATCTTGTGAGGGGTTATTTACAGTCAAATGAAAACATGATTTGGTAGGCTTTTCTCATGTATGGTATTTAGATAAGAATCTGAGATATAGGGGTTTGTTATAAAAAACTATTTTATTCAAACATCATACATTTTTTAGAATTTATTTTCAAATTCAAATACTCTTCAAAAATGCTTTTCTAATATATGAGGAATAAAACACCCTACCCTATTTAAATTTGTAAGGTTAGAAGATCTTTCAGCGATTCTAAAACTTTAAAATCAAAGCTTTTACATGGAGACTTAGGAAGCCATCCAAGCAGGTGATTGCAGTTGCATTTGATACCAGTGAAACATACCTGACTAAAACACATTGAGAAAACTAAGAGAGGTTGATGAATGGAAACAAATGGTAGGTGATAGATAGCCATGTAAAGTTTCTCTAATTATTGAAATATAGAGGCTTCATTAATTATTCTGCATTAATTATCTTGCACTTGGCATTGCCAGTGCTCAAAAGAAATCTATAAGTGGTTGTAAGCTCCACTTACACACCCTGTTTGTGCAGTACTTCCAATGCTGGGTGACGGTACTCAATTACTGTCATTATCCTGCTGAGAAATGCTTCCCTGGGAATGGCGAGTATAGTCTCTGAAGCATACAGTGATTTGTGGCAGGATTATTGAGGTGTAATTGATATACGTTAAATCGCTCATATTTAAAGTATAAAATGTGAGAAGTGTTAACGTTTGTATAGCTTCATGCAACTATCAAAACAGTCTAAATCAAAGCAACTACTCTGGACAGTTTCCTTGTGTTCATTTGTATACCTTTCCCTTTCTGCTTCCTTCATGCCAGTCCACCATTTCCTCAGGCAATGAATGACCTGTTTTCTATCACTACAGTTGAGTATACACTTTCTAGAATTTTATATAAATGAAAAAATACAGTGTGTACTCTTTGGTCTAGCTTCTTTTATTTGACATAATTATTTTGAGATTTAGTCACATGTATCAATAGTTCATTTTTTTATTGCTGAGTAGAATTCTACAGTATCAGTATACCAAAATTTGTTTAGTGATCTACATGTTGCTAGACATTGGGGTGTTTCCAACTTTTATAAATTACAAATAAAGCTGCTATGTAATTATGGTTATGAACGTACAAATCTCTGTACAGATATATGCTTTCATATCTTTTGGGTAAAATCCTGTGGATGGTATATGTATGTTTAACTTTTAAGGAAACTGCCTGGCAATTTTCCAAAGCAGTTCTATTTTTTTCATTCCTACCAACAGTGTATGGGAGTTCAGCTCCTCTATATTGTTGGAAATAGTGTGGTTAGTCATTTTAATTTCAACCATTTTAATAAGCATCTAGTACTACTACATTGTAATCTGCATTTTCTTAATGAATAATGATTTTGAATACCTTTTAATGTGATTGTTATTCACAGATATCCTGTGGTAAAATGTCTACTCAACTATTTTTCCCACCTTTAACTGAGGTTTTGTTTTCTTATTGTTGAGTTTTGTTATTTCTTTATATGTTTAAGATAACATGTATTTATTTGATCTATGTTTTGCAAATATTTTCTCTCAGTTCATGGTCTTAACTGTGTTTTTTTGAAAAGAAGTTTTACATTTTGATGAATTCCAATTTATCTTTTTCTCTTTCATGGATCAAGAAGAGCATGTAGTTTTAATAAGGACCTGAACTAACACTGCTTTGACATTTTGCTGCAGAAAAAAAAAAACCCTATGCATTTGTTCCTAAAACTAAAATATTACTGTTTTCTATAATATAATTCTGAATCCTGTAGATTTTAATAATCATCTTTTGTTATATATGGTATCTCTGTTATGCTCATTTCATGTTAACAATGTGGTATATAAAGAACGAGTACAACCAATATATTTAAAAAAAATAAAAAAAGAAGGAAGAAGAAAATTAACTTACAAAGCTAGAATTATGGCTGCCAGTCTTAGGTACTTAGACCCTGGGATTCTAGATAGCCATGAACCTCATGTGCTTCCAAGGATGTTGACAAAGTTAAATTAGATGAATTTAGTTTTGGTTTGTTAGTTGGTTTTAACTATAGGATGCTTAATAAGCACGACCCCTAGGAAATAAAATATGCGGCATACAAGTTTTGTTCAGGGGTGGTAAAAACACCCCAAAGACATACTTTCAAGATTAAACTATTTTGGGGAGAAATTATAAACCTAAAACTGGTGGGGGATGATTGTCGTATTACGCACAGTAAAGGCAGATGTAGCCTACCAATACACCAGATTATACTATCACTGTTCACCATCAGCCATACAATTTCCTTCTCTTCGCATTATTTTGATCCCCTATTGTAGGGTAGATAAAGTGTAAGAAAGTGATTTAGACATAAGGTTAAAATATAGATAAAAGGAGATGAAGAGAGAAAAGAAGGAAGAAAGTAGGAAAATGGTAAGAGTAGGAATATCAGAGGAGACTTAGGAGGATCCTTCAGGCTTTCATCTTTAGTCTCACTACTCAGTTTACAGAGTAGTATGATATTAGAGAAATAAAGCTTTATTAAAATCCATTTGATCCTGTGTAATATAATGTGTATAGACCAAATACTCATCAGCAACAATAACAACAAAAACTTCTCTACAGAATTAACCCACTTCCATGAAATTGACAAGTTGATAAAATCAAAGTCATATAGAGATTTTCCTTAACAGTACTCCTCCTTAGTGATAGGGAGAGGAGAAGCATGAAGCCAGTGGAGGAAGCAGGGTGGGTGTGAGGGGACCAAGTGCAATAACAGCAAAGACTGTCAAATTTTCCTGTTTCCAAGGAAACTGTCTTTTGAAGGTTTTCTAAAAGATAAAACAGTTTAGGTGATCAATGAGCACCCTTTGAATTATTTTGCTATTTTACCATTAAAATCCTATTTATTCTGCAGCAGATTTGGTGATATTTGCACATGACTTAATATGTCTTTTTTAATATTCTATGCCAGGCGAAGATATATGCCTTGGCCACTTAGTAACTGCATGATTTGGGCTGTTAACGAAAGCTTCTCTAAGCCTAAGATTGCTCAGCTTTAAAATGGGTCTAAAGAGTACCTCATGTGTTTATTGCAGGTGTAAACTAAGAGGGTGAATGGAAAGTATTTAGCATATGCTTAGCACAGGACAAACATTCAATAAATATTTTTTAAATAGTATTTAATAGAAAAATCACTATTGTAAAATTATATTTCTCAGCCTTAAACTTGAGTCTTTATATGTAGATTTTAAGGAATAGTAGAAAAGAAGAGAAAAGCAATCTCTAACTTAAAAAATGATTTGTTTACTAGGGAATTTTTTTCCTGGTTTAAAAAATATGTATTTTTTTTAAAAAATAAACAACTTTAAAAAGTGTTTAGCAGAAAAATACTTCATTTGTCAAAATAAAATCTTGCACTACTGAAAATCTTAATCACTACGTTTACTATTCCTATTAGATTTTCCCCCAACACTCTCTTTAGATAGACTGAAAATCTCCTTTAATTAAGAGATTTACATTCTCTTATTATAATTGTTCTGTTATACATAAGCCTTTTTCAAATCATTCCAGAATTTTTCCATGACTCTGAAAAACTTAAGCACCTTAGTCAAGTTTTCATTTATTTCTGTTTCCTTTTGAGTAAGATTCCCATGGTCTGAGTAGTGGAATACAGGGATTAAAGTAATCACATTTACACTACTGTGAAAAAGCATTAGTGATCATTTTTCAGGAACATTTTTTTCTTCTTATAATCATTACCACAACATTTGGTTTGAGGTTCACTGCAGACAGGTTTCTGGGTTTGTTGTTATTCTTTGTAATAATTGTACAAGAAGCAGACTGCATGCCTCTTTCATATATTTAATAACAAGTAAAGATCCAATTAAAAGAGCAATTGTTTAAAAATAAAAATAAAATGACATTGCCAAGAAAAAGGCTTTTCATTCGAAAAAAATATGTATAAATTAATGGCATAGTTTGAACATACATTGTTTAAAAACTTTTTTTTTTAAACTAAAACATAAGCTATTAAATATATCAATTGCTTCCATAGTTCTCTTTATTCATTTATTTTTTAAAGATAAATGCCTAATATCTCATTTAGATTTACAATATATGGTCTTGTTATACTCATCTAGGGCTTTTTTTTTTTTTTTTTTTTTTTTTTTTTTGAGGCGGAGTCTCGCTCTGTCACCCAAGCTGGAGTGCAGTGGCCAGATCTCAGCTCACTGCAAGCTCCGCCTCCCGGGTTTACGCCATTCTCCTGCCTCAGCCTCCCGAGTAGCTGGGACTACAGGCGCCCGCCACCTCGCCCGGCTAGTTTTTGTATTTTCAGTAGAGACGGGGTTTCACCGTGTTAGCCAGGATGGTCTCGATCTCCTGACCTCGTGATCCACCCGTCTCGGCCTCCCAAAGTGCTGGGATTACAGGCTTGAGCCACCGCGCCCGGCCTCATCTAGGGCTTTTTAAGTGTTCTACAAATGCTTATCCAATTGCCATTTCTTAGAGATGAAAAAATGCAAAACCGGAGTGGCTGGCAAGATGGCCAAATAGGAACAGCTCTGGTCTGCAGCTCCCAGCGAGATCCAGGCAGAAGGTGGGTGATTTCTGCATTTCCAACTGTGGTACCTGGCTCATCTCACTGGGACTGGTTAGACAGTGGGTGCAGTCCATGGAGGGTGAGGCAAAGCAGGGTGGGTTGACGCATCACCTGGGAAGCTCAAGGGATCAGGGAACTCCCTCCCCTAGCCAAGGGAAGCCGTGAGGGACTGTGCAGTGAGGAACGGTGCATCCCAGCCCAGATACTACGTTTTTCCCACAGTCTTCACAACCCATAGACTAGGAGATTCCCTTAGGAACCTACATCACCAGGGCCTTGGCTTTCAAGCACAAAACTGGGTGGCCATTTGGGCAGACATGGAGCTAGCTGCAGGAGTTATTTTTCATACCCCAGTGGTACCTGGAATGCCAATGAGACAGAACTGTTCACTCCCTTGGAAAGGGGGCTGAAACCAGGGAGACAAGTGGTCTAGCTCAGCAGATCCCACCCCCACAGAACCCAGCAAGTTAAGATCCACTGGCTTGAAATTCTTGTTGCCAGCACAGCAGTCTGAAGTCGACCTAGGATGCTCCAGCTTGGTGCAGGGAGAGGTGTCTGCCATTACTGAGGCTTAAGTAAGTGTTTTTTCCCTCAAAGTGTGAACAAAGCCGCCAGGAAGTTTGAACTGGGTGGAGCCCACCGCAGCTCAGCAAAGCCAGTGTAGCCAGACTGCCTCTCTAGATTCCTCCGCTCTGAGCAGGGCATCTCTGAAAGAAAGTCAGGGACTTATAGATAAAACTCCCATCTCCCTGGGACATAGCACCTAGGGGAAGGGGCAGCTGTGGGCACAGCTTCAGCAGACTTAAAGGTTCCTGCCTGCCAGTTCTGAAGAGGGCAGTGGATCTCTCAGCACAACACTCGAGCTCTGCTAAGGGACAGACTGCCTCCTCAAGTGGGCCCCTGACCCCCATGCCTCCTGACTGGGAGACACCTCCCAGCAGGGGTCGACAGACACCTCATACAGTAGAGCTCTGGCTGACATCTGGCAGGTGCCCCTCTGGGACGAAGCTTCCAGAGGAAGTAACAGGCAACAATCTTTGCTATTCTGCAACCTCCACTGATGATACTCAGGCAAACAGGCTCTGGAGTGGACCTCCAGCAAACTCCAGCAGACCTGCAGCAGAAAAGGCCTGTTAGAAGGAAAACTAACAAACATAAAGGAATAGCAGCAACATCAACAAAAAGGATGTCCACACAAAAACCCCATCCAGAAGTCACCAACATCAGAGACCAAAGATAGATAAATCCACAAATATAAGGAAAAACCAGAGCAAAAAGACTGAAAATTCCAAAAACCAGACTACCTCTTCTCCTCCAAAGCATCACAACTCCTTGCCAGCAAGGGAACAAAACTGGATGGAGAATGAGTTTGATTAATTGACAGAAGTAGGCTTCAGAAGGTGGATAATAACAAACTCTTCTGAGCTAAAGGAGCATGTTCTAACCCAATGCAAGGAAGCTAAGAACCTTGAGAAAAGATTAGAAGAATTGCTAACTAGATTAACCAGTTTAGAGAAGAACATAAATGACCTGATGGAGCTGAAAAACACAGCACAAGAACTTTGTGAAGCATACACAACTATCAATAGCCGAATCAATCAAGCAGAAGGATATCAGAGATTGAAGATCAACTTAATAAAGTGTGAAGACAAGATTAGATAAAAAAAGAATGAAAAGGAACAAATAAGCATCCAAGAAATATGGGACAATGAGAAAAGACCAAACCTACGTTTGATTGGTGTACCTGAAAGTGACGGGGAGAATGGAACCAAGTTGGCAAACACTCTTCAGGATATTATCCAGGAGAACTTCCCCAACCTAGCAAGGCAGGCGAACATTCAAATTCAGGAAATCCAGAGAATACCACAAAGATAGTCCTTGAGAAGAGCAACCCCAAGATGCATAATTGTCAGATTCACCAAGGTTGAAATGAAGGAAAAAATGTTAAGGGCAGCCACAGAGAAAGGTCAGGTTACTCACAAAGGGGAGCCCATCAGACTAACAGCGGATTGCTGCAGAAACCACACAAGCCAGGAGGGAGTGGGGGTCAATTTTCAACATTCTTAGAGAAAAGAATTTTCAACCCAGAATTTCATATCCAGCCAAACTAAGCTTCATAACTGAAGGAGAAATAAAATCCTTTACAGGCAAGCAAATGTTGAGAGATTTTGCCACTTCCAGACCTGCCTTACAAGACCTTCTGAAGGAAGCACTAAATATGGAAAGGAAAAACCAGCACAAGCCACTGTAAAAACATACCAAATAGTATGAAGAAACTACATCAACTAACGGGCAAAATAACCAGCTAGCGTCACAATGACAGGATCAAATTTATGCATAACAATATTAAATGTAAGTGGGATAACTGCCCCAATTAAAAGACATAGACTGGCAAATTGGATAAAGAGTCAAGACCCATCAGTGTGCTATATTCAGGAGAACCATCTCACATGCAAAGACACACATAGGCTCAAAATAAAGGGATGGAGAAATATTTACCAAGCAAATGGAGAACAAAAAAAGAGCAGGGGTTGCAATCCTAGTCTCTGATAAAACAGACTTTAAACCAACAAAGATCAAAAAAGACAAGGGCATTACATAATGATAAAGGGATCAATGCAACAAGAAGAGCTAACTATCCTAAATATATATGCTCCCAATACAGGAGCACCCAGACTCATAAAGCAAGTTATTAGAGACCTACAAGGAGACTTAGACTCCCACACAATAATAGTGGGAGATTTTAACACCCCACTGTCAATATTAAACAGATCAACAAGACAGAAAATTAACAAGGATATTCCCACCTTGAACTCAGCTCTGGACCTAGAGGACCTAATAGACATTTACAGAACTCTCCACCCCAAATCAATAGAATATACATTCTACTCAGCACCCTGTCCCACTTATTCTAAAATTGAACACATAATTGGAAGTAAAACACTACTCAGCAAATACAAAAGAACAGAAATCATAACAGTCTCTCAGACCACAGTGCAATCAAATTAAAACTCAGGACTAAGAAACTCACTCAAAACCACACAACTACATGGAAACTGAACAACGTGCTCCTGAATGACTACGGGGTAAATAACGGAATTAAGGCAGAAATAAATAAGTTCTTTGAAACCAATGAGAAAAAAGACACAACATACCAGAATTTCTGGGACACAGCTAAAGCAGTGTTTAGAGGGAAATTTATAGCACTAAATGCCCAAAGTAAAAAGCGGGAAAGATCTAAAATCGACATCCTAACACCACAATTAAAAGAACCAGAGAAGCAAGAGCAAACAAATTCAAAAGCTAGAAGAAGACAAGAAATAACTAAGATCAGAGCAGAACTGAAGGAGATAGAGACACGAAAAACCTTTCAAAAAAAATCAATGAATCCAGGAGCTGGTTTTTTGAAAAGATTAACAAAATAGATAGACTGCTAACCAGACTAACAAAGAAGAAAAGAGAGAATAATAAAATAAGCACAATAAAATATAATAAAGGGGATATTATCATTGATCCCACAGAAATACAAACTACCATCAGAGAATATTATAAACACCTCTATGCAAATAAACTAGAAAATCTAGAAGAAATGGACGAATTCCTGGACACATACACCCTCCCAAGGCTAAACTAGGAAGAAGTCATATTCCTGAATAGACCAATAACAAGTTCTGAAATTGAGGCAGTAATTAATAGCCTGTGAACCAAAGAAAGCCCAGAATCAGATGAATTCACAGCCGAATTCTACCAGAGTACAAAGAGGAGCTGATACTATTCCTTCTGAAACAATTCCAAACAATAGACAAAGAGGGACTCCTCCCTAACTCATTTTATGAGGCCAGCATCATCCTGATACCAAAACCTGGCAGGGACACAACAAAAAAAGAAAATTTCAGGCCAATATCCCTGGTGAACATCAATGTGAAAATCCTCAATAAAATACTGGCAAACCGAATCCAGCAGCACATCAAAAAGCTTATCCACCACGATCAAGACAGCTTCATCCCTGGGATGCAAGGCTAGTTCAAAATATGCAAATCAATAAATGTAATCCATGATATAAACAGAACCAATTACAATGATTATCTCAATAGATGCAGAAAAGGCCTTTGATAAAATCCAACACCCCTTCATGCTAAAACCTCTCAATAAACTAGGTATTGAGAGAATGTATCTCAAAATAATAAGAGCTGTTTTATTAATTTTTATTAATTTTATTTATTAATTTTATTAACTAATAAGAGTCCTAGTCACAAGAGCAAACTGAAACTGGACCCCTTCCTTACACCTTATACAAACCCACAGCCAGTATCATACTGAATGGGCAAAAGCTGGAAGCATTCCCTTTGAAAACCAGCACAAGACAAGGATACCCTCTCTCACCACTCCTATTCAATACAGTATTGGAAGTTCTGGCCAGGGTAATCAGGCAAGAGAAATAAATAAAGGGTATTCAAATAGGAAGAAAGGAAGTCAAATCATCTCTGTTTGCAGATGACATAATTCTATATTTAGAAAACCCCATCGTCTCAGCCCAAAATCTCCTTAAGCTGATAAGCAACTTCAGCAAAGTCTCAGGATACAAAATCAATGTGCAAAAATCACAATTCCCATATATGAATAATAGAGAGCCAAATCATGAGTGAACTCCCATTCACAATTGCTACAAAGAGAATAAAATACCTAGGAATACAACTTACAAGGGATGTGAAGGACCTCTTCAAGGAGAACTACAAACCACTGCTCAGTGAAATAAAAGAGGACACAAACAAATGGAAAAAATATTCCATGCTTATGGACAGGAAGGGTCAATATCATGGAAATGGCCATATTGCCCAAAGTAATTTATAGATTCAATGTTATCCCCATCAATCTACCATTGTCTTTCTTCAGAGAATTCGAATAAACCACTTTAAATTTCATATGAAACCAAAGAAGAGCCCATATAACCAAGGCAATACTAAGCAAAAAGAACGAAGCTGGAGGCATCACGCTACCTGACTTCAAACTAAACTACAAGGCTACAGTAACCAAAAGAGAATGGTACTGATACCAAAACAGATATATAGACCAATGGAACAGAACAGAAGCCTCAGAAATAATGCCACACATCTACAACCATCTGATCTTTGGCAAACCTGACAAAAACAAGCAATGGGAAATTAATTTCCTATTTAATAAATGGTGTTGGGAAAACTGGCTAGCCATATGCAGAAAACTGAAACTGGACCCCTTCCTTACACCTTATACAAAAATTAACTCAAGATGCATTAAAGACTTAAATGTAAGACCTAAAACCATAAAAAACCTATAAGAAACCCTGGGCAATACCATTCAGGACATAGGCATGGGCAAAGATTTCATGACTAAAACACCAAAAGCAATGGCAACAAAAGCCAAAATTGACAAATGGGATCTAATTAAAATAAAGAGTTTCTGCAAAAGAAACTCATCAGAGTGAACAGGCAATGTACAGAATGGGAGAAAATTTTTGCAATCTATCCATCTGACAAAGAGCTAATATCCAGAATCTACAAGGAACTTAAACAAATTTACAAGAAAACAAAACACAAAAAACAAACAACCTCACCAAAAAGTGGGCAAAGGATATGAACAGAAACTTCTCAAAAGAAGACACTTATGTGGCCAGTAAGCATATGAGAAAAAGCTCTTCATCACTGGTCGTTAGATAAATGCAAATCAAAACCACAGCAAGATAACATCTCACACTAGTTAAAATGGTGATCATTAAAAAGTCAGAAAACAACAGATGCTGGAGAAGATGTGGAGAAATAGGAATGCATTTACATTGTTGGTGGGAGTGTAAATTAGTTCAACCATTGTGGAAGACAGTGTGGCCATTCCTCAAGGATCTAGAACCAGAAATACCATTTGACCCAGCAATCCCATTAGTGGGTATATACCCAAAGGATTATAAATCATTCTACTATAAAGACACATGCACATGTATGTTTATTGCAGCCCTATTCACAAGAGCAAAGAGTTGGAACTAACCCAAATGCCCATCAATGACAGACTGAATAAAGAAAATGTGGCACATATACACCATGGAATACTATGCAGCCATAAAAGAGGGATGAGTTCATGTCCTTTGCAGGGACATGTATGAAGCTGGAAGCCATCATTCTTAGCAAACTAACACAGGAACAGACAACCAAATGCCGCATGTTCTCACTCATAAGTGGGAGTTGAATAATGAGAACACACGGACACAGGGAGAGGAACATCGCACACCAGGGCCTGTCGGGGGGGTTGGGGCCTAGGGGAGGGAAAGCATTAGGAGAAATACCTAATGTAGACGATGGGTTGATGGGTGCAGCAAATCAGCATGGCACATGCATACCTATGTAACAAAACTGCACATTCTGCACACGTATCCCAGAACTTAAAGTATAATAAAAAAAAAAGCAATACCAATTAAACAGGTGAGTTGGAGAAAGGAACCAATGACTAATTATATGCTAGATATAAAATTGTCTAGAGTTAAAAGAAAGTGAAAGATACGCACTTTTAATTCTTGCAAGCATGTCATATTTGAATTAGTGATTAGGCATGCTTATTATAAAGTCCACATATTTTGTGTGACATGTGTAGGTTTATCCAAATATTGATTTTCTCTAACTACTTTGTAACTTTTTTAAGTTATAAAAGTAAATAATCACATATCACTTAATTTTTTTTAAAAAACAAATTATGCTGTGATACAACTTACCAACTAGGAGACTTTGGTTATGAATTTCTCACCTAAAGATGAAGGCTCCAAGTCTCAGTTTCTTTGTTAGGATTGTCCAAATGAGGGTTTTGTTTGTTCCCCTGAGCTGCATTCCTTACAAATTGTACCTCTCATTTACCGCCTTTCATGGCATTTCCCTGCCTTGGTGCTTTTCTTTTTAAAATGTGTACTTTATACACTGTTTTTCCATCAACTTTTTAAGTTCTGGGGTACATATGCAGGATGTGCAGGTTTGTTACATAGGTAAACGTGTGCCATGGTGGTTTGCTGCACAGATCATCCCGCCTCCTGGGTATTTTTTTTTGAAACGGAGCTTCCTCTGTTGCCCAGGTTGGAGTGCAGTGGCGCCATCTAGGCTCACTGCAAGCTCTGCCTCCCGGGTTCACACCATTCTCCTGCCTCAGCTTCCCAAGTAGCTGGAACCACAGGGACGTGCCACAACGCCTGGCTAATTTTTTTGTACTTTTAGTAGAGACGGGGTTTCACCGTGTTAGCCAGGATGGTCTCGATCTCCTGACCTCGTGATCCACCCGCCTCGGCCTCCCAAAGCGCTGGGATTACAGGCGTGAGCCACCGTACCCGGCTGCCTCCTGGGTACTAAGTCCAGTATCCACTAGCTATTCTTCCTGATGCTCTCCCTTCCCCCACCTCCCTAACAGGCCCCAGTGTGTGCTGTTCCCCCCGAGGTGTCCATGTGCTCTCATAGTTCAGCTTCTACTTATGAGAACATGCTGTGTTTGGTTTTCTTTTCCTGTGTTAGTTTGCTGAGGATAATGGCTTCCAGCTCCATCCCTGTCCCTGCAATGGATATAATCTCATTCCTTTTTATGGCTGCATATTCCCTATTCAATAAATGGTGCTGGAAGAGTTGGCTAGTCATATGCAGAAAACTGAAACTGGACCCCTTCCTTACACCTTATACAAAAATTAACTCAAGATGGATTAAAGACTTAAATGTAAAACCCAAAACGATAGAAATCCTAGAAGAAAATCTAGGCAATACCATTCAGGACATAGGCATGGGCAAAGATTTCATGATAAAAGCACCAAAAGCAATTAACAACAAAAGCCAAAATTGACTAATGGGGATCTAATTAATCTAAAGAGCTTCTGCACAGCAAAAGAAACTGTCATCAGAGTGAACAGACAACCTACAAAATGAGAGGAAATTTTTGCAATCTACCCATCTGACAGAGGTCTAATATCCAGCATCTATAAGAAACATAAACAAATTTACAAGAAAAAAAACCATTAAAAAGTGGGCAAAGGACATGAACAGATACTTCTCAAAAGAAGACATTCATGTAGCCAACAAGCATATGTAAAAAGCTCATCACTGATCATTAGAGAAATGCAAATCAAAACCACAATGAGATACCATCTCACACCCGTCAGAATGGCAATTATTGAAAAGTCAAGAAACAGATCCTGACCAGGTTGTGGAAAGAAAGGAATGCTTTTACAATGTTGGTGTGAATGTAAATTAGTTCAACCATTGTGGAAGACAGTGTGGTGATTCCTCAAAGACGTAGAAGCAGAAATACCATTTGACCCAGCAATCCTATTACTGGATATATACCCAAAGGAATATATATCATTCTATTATAAAGATACATGCATGCATATATGTTCATTGCAGCACTATTCACAATATCAAAGACATGGAATGAATTCAAATGCCCATCAATGATAGACTGGATAAATAAAATGTGTATTTTATACACTTCTTAAAGACGAGTCCATCATTGCTGCTAGAGCCATTTACTGAGCCAAGCTACATTTATTCTATTTACTTTTTTAAAAATTTGTCATATATTCTTTTAATGAGAATTATGAAAGACCAAAACATTTTTTGCAAAGTGCCTTTTTAAACAAATGATTTGCTTTTAATTAAGTTTTGTGCATGACAATGCCTTTACAATCAATAAACACAAGAACAAATTTTAAACGTAATTTGTCCAAGATATTTGTAAAAGGAAATAAAAGCCTATTTTCAGTATTTATGAACTTCTATTTATTCTCTAAGCTTTCAAAAATTAATCTCAAAGGTATGACTCATCTGTAGAAAAGAGAAAGCCAAAGGGAGAGAGACCATCTTATAGATGTTTTAAATAGCTTTGGATAATTTTTCCAATGTCACCTTTACTTTCTGGAACTCCTATCTTCACACAACAGCTGATTTTAAAATATTTCTGGCTGAGTATGGTGGCTCACACCTGTAATCCCAGTACTTTGGGAAGCTGAGGGTGGATCACCTGAGGTCAGGAGTTCGAGACCAGCCTGACCAATATGGTGAAATCCCGTCTTTACTAAAAATACAAAAATCAACCAGGTGTGGTGGCGGGTGCCTGTAGTCCCATCTACTTGGGAGGCTGAGACAGGAGAATCGCTTGAGCCCAGCCAGGAGGTGGAGGTTGCAGTGAGCCAAAATCATGCCACTGCACTCCAGCCTGGGCAACAGAGTGTCTGTCTTAAAAAAAAAAAAAAAAAAAAAAAAAAATTTCTAGTGAACCAATTAATGGGGGAAAAGAGAATACATATGGAACACATGTTATAAATTTTACCATAAACAATTATGCATATCAAAAGACATTAACTTTAAAACAGTACAAAAAAGTGAGGTGAAACCTGAATTACAGAATAGAAGTCAAATCTATTTAACGTGGAACACATCACATGTTATAAATTTTACCATAAACAATTATGCCTATCAAAAGACATTAACTTTAAAACGGTACAAAAAAGTGAGGTGAAACCTGAATTACAGAATAGAAAGTCAAATCTATTTAACGAAAAACTAAAATAGAAAATTAGCAAATACATAAAAAAACCCACATAGCAGCACTATGTATTAACTCACAAAGGGGAAAAGCAGTAGTCCATGACCACTCAAAATGGCTTGTCAGTTAAAGTAAAACAAAAACAAAAACAAAAAAACGGCCGAGCGTGGTGGCTCACGCCTGTAATCCCAGCACTTTGGGAGGCCAAGGTGGGCGGATCACGAGGTCAGGAGATCAAGACCATCCCGGCTAACACTGTGAGGTGGCAGGCGCCTGTAGTCCCAGCTACTTGGGAGGCTGAGGCAGGCGAGTTTGCAGTGAGCGGAGATCGCGCCACTGCACTCCAGCCTGGGTGACAGAGCTAGACTCCATCTCAGAAAA
This sequence comes from Rhinopithecus roxellana, assembly GCF_007565055.1. Lineage (NCBI taxonomy): Eukaryota > Metazoa > Chordata > Mammalia > Primates > Cercopithecidae > Rhinopithecus > Rhinopithecus roxellana. The sequence continues at coordinate 61,136,853 of NC_044555.1, read as the reverse complement.
AAAACCAAAAAAACACACCAAAAAAACAAAAACAAAAAAACAAAACAAAACACACACACACACACACACACACACATTCACAGACCCAAAAACAAAAGAAAACATTATTTTTCAATACCATCTACAACACAAAATTCAAAATTAACTTATAATGCTTTCTTTCTTAATGCAAAATATGCCCATCTTTATATATACTAATGTTACTACACACTGTTTCTGTATTTAACAGTCTTTCTATTTATGTGTTGAGTTTATACTTGTGAAGAGTTTCAGGTTGGCAGGCACATGGGTGGCTTATTTTCTGTGAAATTAAACAGTTTTAAACACTGAATAGAAAATGTTCCACTGCCATTTCAACACTTATTAATAGTTGCATTTATGCTTAAGTCGCCATTTTCGGCAAAATGCAGTGCAGTGTTGGCACCAAAGATTAAGCAGTCTCTATTCTTAATGGTTTTTGCTATGTCCTCATGAATAGGTAGAGGAGTCGCTTCCCAAGTCAGTCGTCGCCGATGACCCTTTAGCTCAAATCGGTAAGTAAATTTTTCAGCTTCCTTGCGTGTTCCCATCAGCTTTACAGTTGCGAAGAACTGCTGGTCGCCATTGAGATCCTGCTGTTTCTGCAAAACTAACATGAAGTGAAAGCCGTAACAGGACTGCATCATCACCCAATCGAAAGCGCCATCCAGATTAATGTTGGTAGCAAGGAAAATTATATCCTCTCCCTCTACTGTTGTAATGCCCTTATGCATATTCGTCAGATGAGGCATTACAGCATCCATAGTGCCTTGCCATTTACAGAGAGTACCAGGGCACGGGCAGGAATAAAGCCTAAACTTACAGACTTCTTCGTGATCTGCTTTTTCTGTGTGTGGCAGAGTTATTTCACATCCCAAACAGGCATATCTACACGGGAAAAGTACAAAGTCAGCCACTTTCTCCATAGCCAAGTTGCGAATGAATCCCAACGGGCCTCGGCAAATTGGACAAGATATGAGTTTTGAGTGACAGCTGCTACAAACAAGATGGCCTCTCGGACACTGAAGAATTGGCGGTAACGCGTAGTCTAAACAAACCGGACACTGGAAGAGAATTGCCAAGTCAATGCTGGATCTAGTCGTGTCAGACTGGGCAGGCGCCTTACCGGGTGTCGACGAGGTATCCAATGCAGCAGTCTGTTCGCTCATTTCTGCAGCTGGAGAGTTCGCCTCAGACCCCGGTCCCGTCACCAACGTATTCTGTCACCAATCACTCCAACAATGCCACCGCGGACAGCGCCACTGCCTGCCTCTTTGCAGTGGCGAAACAAACGGGACACCCTGGGCCTCCTCAGTCGCGCTGCAGAACGCCTCTAACAAAGGTCGCCCGCTTCCCCGCCAGCCGCCGTCACCTCGTGAGTGCTGAAGCCTGGCGCCTCACCGGCTGATATCATCTCGCGAGTCCTCGAGCCTGGCTTCCCATTGGCCACTGTCATCTCGCGAGGCTTCAAGCCTGGCTCCCCACTGGCCACCGTCATCTCGCGAGTCCTCGAGCCCGCCTCCCCACCGGCCACCGTTATCTCGTGAGTCCTCGTGCCCGCTGTGCATTACTTCCTTTTTTTTTTTTTTGAGATGGTGTTTCACTCTTGTTACCCAGGCTGCAGTGCAATGGCGCCATCTTGGCTCACTGCAACCTCCGCCTCCTGAGTAGCTGGGATTACAGGCACTGCCACCACACCCAGGTAATTTTTGTATTTTTAGTAGAGACTGGGTTTGACCATGTTGACCAGAATGGTCTCAATCTCTTGACCTCGTGATCCGCCCCCCTCGACCTCCCAAAGTGCTGGAATTACAGGCGTGAGGCACCCCGCCGGGTGTGTGTGTGTGTGTGTGTGTGTGTGAGATGGAGTCTCCCTCTGTCGCCCAGGCTGGAGTGCAATGGCGCAATCTTGGCTCACTGCACCCTGTATCTCCTGGGTTCAAGCCATTCTCCTGCCTCCCTGCCTCAGCCTCCTGAGTAGCTGGGATTACAGGCGTGCGCCACCGAGCCCAGCTAATTTTTATATTTTTAGTAAAGACAGAGGTTTCACCATATTGGTCAGGCTGGTCTCGAACTCCTGAGCCCGTGATCTGCGTGCCTCAGCCTCCTAAAGTACCGGGATTACAGGCATGAGCCACCACACCCGACCCGTGCATTACTTTCTAACAGAAGCTCTCACTATTTACAGATAAATAGCTTGAGAATTGCTTACTAAGTCCTAGCGATCAAACCAGAACTTACTGCTTTAGGTTTGTTTTTTATGCTATCATTACCAATTAAACTTTCATTTGAATATTTGTAAATGAGGTTGAACATTCAGGGATTTTCTCTCAGTAGCAGATGGTTTTATGCCTGTAATCTCAACTATCAGGAGGCTGAGGCAGAGAATCACTTGAACCCGAGAGGCGGAGGTTGCAGTGAGCCAAGATCATGCCATTGCACTCCAGCCTGGGCAACAAGAGTGAAGCACTGTCTAAACAAAACAAAAATTAAAAAATAATAATTTCTTCAAAATTTTTTTTGTTTTAAATGAAATGTATTATCTTGAACTTCATTTTATACAGTGGTCTTTGAAAGTCACTCTTTTTAATCTTTTGGAAGATTGCCTACAGAGTATTTAAATTATTTTTCTAGAGTTTCACGTCCTCCATCTCTTCAAAAATGAATATACACAGATATAAATTTGTATATATGCACACATAGAATGGGCATATATCTACTATAGGCAATGTAGTATAAATATGTGCATTCAAATGAGTCTGCTTTATCCCACAAAAGCCAGATGGTAAATTAAGAAAGCATTTCAGAGCACTGAGAAAAGTAGGTCAATAATTGTCTTCAGATAAATTGAATGGGAAAGAAGGGGAAAAAAAGACGGCTGGGTGCCGTGGCTCACGCCTGTAATCCCAGCACTTTGGGAGGCTGGTGGATTACAAGATCAGGAGTTCAAGACCAGCCTGGACAACATGGTGAAACCCCATCTCTACTAAAAATGCAGGCATGTGGTGGCACATGCCTGTAATCCCAGCTACTCAGGAGGCTGAGGCAAGAGAATTGCTTGAACTTGGGAAGCGGAAGTTGCAGTGAGCTGAGATCACGCCATTGTACTCTAGCCTGGGTGACAGAGAGTCTGTCTCAAAAAAAAAAAAAAATACTAAAAACTATTAATGAAAAATTGTGCTACAACGGCAATTAATGCATATTTTACTGTTATTTTTTGCATAAAAAATCTCAAAAACCTTGGATAGGAGGAAAAAGTAATTTAATCTTAAAGCAGCACATTGTTACTACTATTGTTTATAATTCTTTTTTAGCATTTGTTGATTGTTTATAAATGGCCATAACATTTAAATACATTGATGACATAATCTCACTTCTTGGAATTTATCTTTAAAAAAAATATATATATATATATAATTTTTTGAGACAGAGTTTCACTCTTGTTGCCCAGGTTGGAATGCAATGGTGCAATCCTGGGTCACTGCAACCTCTGCCTCCTCAGTTCAAGCGATTATCCTGCCTCAGCCTCCTAAGTAGCTGGGATTACAGGCACCTGCAACTATGCCCAGCTAATTTTTATATATTTGTAAGTACAGATGGGGTTTCACCACATTGGCCAGGCTGGACTCGAACTCCTGACGTCAGGTAATCCACCCACCTTGGCCTCCCAAAGTGCTAGGATTACAGGCATGAGTCACTGCACCTGGCCAAGAAAATATTTCAAACATAAGCAATATAGATTAAGAAACTTTTGTTGTTAGTACTAGTGTGGTCCAGACCTTGCCTCATCATATTTTTGGTATCTGAAAAAGCTATTTTCCAAAAATTTATATTATAATTGGAAAAGTTTTAAACTTACATATATATGATTTCTATTGACTTTCAATTTATCCTTTTAGATATCCTAAATTGAAATAACATCTGCTTGAAATGACAGACATTTCCATTTCTTTTTCTTTTTATAATTAATTAAGGTATAGATGATATACAAAATACAGCACATATTTAATTAAACAATTCTGTGAGTTTGAACATAGGTATACACCTGTGAAACCATCATCACAATCAAGGTGATAAACATATTCATCGCTCCCAAAAGCTTCTTTGTGCTCATTTGTGTTTTGTTAGTTTTTGTGGTAAGAACACATTGTAAGATCTACTCTTAATAAATGTATTAAATGCAAAATGCAGTATTAACTAAAGGCACAATGTTGTACAATGTTGGGTCTGTCCCACAGACCTTGGCCGAGTGACAGATAAAAGGAGTACTTAGCCACAGGTATGCAGTGTAAGAGCAGCTAGGGGACTGCCCGGCACTAAGGGCCGAAGAAAGAGCAGTCTCGATAAGCTGGAGCTGCTTGCTTTTATTCAGTACAGACATAATGCCAAAAGCCTGGAGCCAACACAATCTGTGGGTAATTAACATTATTATTCCCCCATTCAGGGAGCAGTCTCGTGCACTGATGATCTAAGGTTGGTTTCCAGACAACATAAGTAAACAAGCCTATTTGGGATAAATTTCCCTACACTTCCTTGTGCCTACTCTTTGCCCTCTGCCTCAGTGTCAGAGAACAGCTGCCTTCAGCTTATTCTCCCCCAAAGCTATGCAGAGCCTTCTGACTTTCAGAAGGCCTGCTCCTTTCCCTATAGCTTCTCCCACCACTCTGACCCATCTCCTACAGTGTAATATTAAATAGATCCCTAGAATTTATTCATCTTGCATAATCGAAACTTTGTACCCATTGAACAACTTCCCTGTTCCAAGGTGAGCAGGTATATGCAAACCTACCCCCAACAGCCAAGGGAGATGAGAGGTCCAAGAAGGAGGCTGACAAATCCAGTTTCTCAGAAAGAAATGTTTAATGGGGACTTATGAACAGAAGTGTTGCCTTGGATGGCTGCAACACGGTGAATCCCAGTACTACTCTCCAGAAAGTATCTTTTGTACAGCAAGCTTTTAGGGTAAAAACACGTGCAGCTGATCACATCCCAGACTTTCTTGCAAAAACTGATGACAACTGAGGAAGGTAGATAAGCATCTTTATGAAGTGTTATCTATGCCACAGGCATTGTCTAAAGAACTTGCTGCAAAACACCTTGATATGCCAGAGTCAAACATGGGTCATCATGGTGGTTTCACTTCAGTATGGCATTACACTTGCCATGCCACAGGCTGTTTCTTTTACATCCTCATTTCCACCTCCTCACAACCCCTGGTGGTCACTAGTCTTTTCTCTGCTTCTATGAGTTTGATTTTTTAAGATTCCATTTATAAGTGAGATCATACAGTACTTACGTTTTTGTGTCTGGTTTATTTCATTTAGCATAATGTCCTCTAGGTTTATCCATGTTATCACATATGGGAGAACTTTCTTTTTGAAGGTTAAATAATATTGCATATATATATGTATATCATGGAATATTATTTAACCTTCAAATATATATATATTCAAAAATACATATGTATAATACCATATATTCTTTATCCACTTATCCCTTGATAGACAATAAGTTTGTTTCCATATCTTGGCTATAGTGAATAAATTTCACTATATAGTGAAATTTATTCACTATAGCCAAGATATAGAATGTGTATATATATATATATGTGTGTATGTATATGTGCACGTGTATATATATTTAAGATTGAATAATCTATGATATATATATGCCATATAGAGTATATAAAATATATGCCATATATATCATGGAATATTATTCAACCTTCAAATACATATATATTTTAATGTATATATATACATACCATATATTCTTTATCCATTTATCCCTTGATAGACATTTAGTTTGTTTCCATATCTTGGCTATGGTGAATAAACTTGCAATGGATGTGGTAGAACACACACGTCTTTAAGATCCTAATTTCACATTTTTGAAAATATACATAGAGGATGTAATTGATGCATCATATAGTACTTTTGTTTTTAATATTTTTTGGGAAATCTCTATACTGTTTTCTATAACAATTGCACCACTTTACATTTCCACCAACAGTGTACAATGGTTCTAATGCCTCCACATCCTCAGCAACATTTATCATATTTTTTACAAAAATAATTTATTTTTAATAGCCATCTTAACAGGTGTGAGGGGATAGTTCATTGTGATTTGTATTTGCATTTTCCTGATGATTAGTGATGTCGAGCATCTTAACATATACCTTTTGGCTATTTGTATGTCTTCTACAGAAAAAATGTCTATTCAGGTCCTTTGCCCATTTTTTAATTGGGTTACTTTTTGTTTTTACTGTTTTCTACTCAGTTGTATAAGTTTTTCATATATCAGATATGTGGTTTACAAGTATTTTCTCCAATCTCTAGGTTGCCTTTTTATTCTCTTGATACTTTCCTTTGCTGTGCAAGTGCTTTTTAGTTTGATATAGTCCCACTTGTCTATTTATGCTTTTGTTGTCTGTACCTTTGGTGTCATACCCAGAAAACCATTGCCAAAAATAATCTCAGAAACTTTTATATTAGATTTTCTTCTGGGAGTTTGATAGTTTTATGTTTTATGTTTAAGTTTTTAACCTATTTCAAGTTGATTTTATTTGTGTATTGTATAAATAAGGGTCTAGTTTCATTCTTTTGCATGTGAATTTCCAGTTTTCCCAAGATCATTTATTGAGGAGACATCTTTTTCATGTTTTATATTCTTGGCACCCCCATCAAAGATCACTTGACCACATATGTATAGGTTTATTTCTGGGTTCTCTATTCTGTTTCATTGGAATCTGTATCTGTTTTTATGCCAATAACATGCTATTTCCATTACTGTAGCTCTGTTACATACTTTGAAATCAGGAACAGTGATGCTTCCAGCTTTGATCTTCCTCCTTAAGATTACTTTGGCTGTTTGAGGTCTTTTTGGGTCTATATATATTTCAATTTACTGTCACTACAGGTTTTAAGATTTTTTTTATTACATCTTTAAAATTTTCTCTTGGGATTTTGATAGTTTTGCATTTAATCTGTAAATTTCCTTGGGAAGTATGGACATTTTAAAAATATTGAGTCTTCCAACTTTGACCATGGAAATCTCTTCATTATTTCATTTATTTATTTTCATAATTTTATTAATTTTTTTGTCAATGTTTTGTAGTTTTCAGCAAACAGGACCAGGATGCCCACACCTGTGATTCTTTTCAGCATAGAACTGAAAGTCCTAGCCAGAGCAATTAGTCAATAAAAAGAAATAAAAGCTATCCAAATTCCAAAAGCAAAAAGTTTGCAGATGACATGATTCTGTGTTTTAAAAAACCATAAATATTCCACAAAATATTACAACTAATAAATGAATTTATTAAAGCTTGAGGATAAAAAAACTAATATACAAAAATCAGTTGTGTTTCTATACAATAACAGCAAACTGTCTGAAAAGGAAATTTAGAAAGCAATCTTATTTGCAATAGCATCAGAAGGAATAAAATATGTAAGATTAAATTTAACCAAGGAGATGAAATATTTGAACAATACTCCTTTTCTAAAGTGTCTTCTTGCTGTCTCTTCCTGGTTTTGACCATTTGAAATGAACATATAGAGCAAAGTTTATAAATGGTAGTCAAAGCAAGTTCCATTGCTGTCTTTATTGGGAACCCCTTTTGTATTTACCATTACATTAGTTGTTTTCTATTGTCCTATTAAGGATAATTTCTATCTTAATAGAAGTATATTTTTATTCCTTATTTAATAAGATTATTTATAAATCAGAATTTTATTTTGCATTTTGCCAAAATGCTTTTTCACAATCTATCTACAAATTGCTTCTGTATCTCACATCTTTTAATGCTTGTGTTTCTAACATCTTGAGACCTATTAATCTTACATTAATAGGTTTTCCAAAAACTTAATCATTCTTGTATTTTAGTCCAATCTTACTTGATCACTGGGTATCATCCCCTTTTAAAAATATCTTTCAAGAATGTAAAATAGGCCGGGTGCAGTGGCTCACGCCTGTAATCCCAGTACTTTGGGAGGGTGAGGTGGGTGGATCACCTGAAATCGGGAGTTCAAGACCAGCCTGACCAACGTGGAGAAACCCTGTCTCTACTAAAAATTCAAAATTAGCCGAATGTGGTGGCACATGCCTGTAATCCCCGCTACTCGGGAGGCTGAGGCAGGAGAAACGCTTGAACTCAAGAGGCGGAGGTTGCAGTGAGCCGAGATCACGCCATTGCACTCCGCCTCAACAACAACAACAAAAAAATGTGAAATAATTTATACTAATTATAGAAAGTAAAACAGAGTCGTGAAGTGAAAAGTTAAAGGTTTGCATATTTCAACAACTATAATTTCAGAGATAACTATTACTAAAATTTAGTTTTTATATTTAAATTGACATATTATAGTTGTACATATTTATGGGATAATAATTTTATTGTTTCCTACATATATATGTTGTATAATGATCAAATCAGGGTATTTGGCATATCCATCACCTCATGCACTTATTTATTTGTAATGAAAACATTCAAAAGCCTCTCTTCTAACCTTTTTGTAATATAGGATACCTTACTGTTATCCCTGTCATACTGTGCAATAGAACAAACTTATTTCTCCTCTCTAATTATAACTTTGACCCACTGATCAACCTCTCCTTCCCATCCTCCCTGCCCTTCTTCTTTTCTCCCCAGTCTCTGGTAATCACAGTTCTACTCTGTATGCTTCTATGATAGTAACTTTTTCATTTAGATTCCACATATGAGAGAGATCATGTGGTATTTGTCTTTCTGGGTCTGGCTTATTTCGCTTAGCATAATGTCCTCCAGGTTCATCCATGTTGTTGCAAGTGACAAAATTTCACTCATTTTTTATGGCTGAATGGTATTCCATTGTGAATGTATAACACTTTTTCTTTATCCATTCACACGTTGTTGGACACTTGGGTTGATTCTACATCTTGGCTAATGTAAATACTGCTGCAATAATCGTGGGACTGCAGATGTCTCTTTAACACACTAATTTTATTTCCTTGGGGTATATACTCAGTAGTGGCATTGCTGGATCATATGGAAGTTCTATTTTTAATTTTTAAAGGAAACTTCATACTGTTTTCCATAATGGCTGTAATAATTTGCAATCCCACCAACAGTGTGTAAATGTTCCCTTTTCTCCACATTCTCACCAACACTTGTTTCTTTCGTCTTTTTGAGAATAGTCATTCACACTGAAGTGAAGTGTTCTCCATTGTGGCTTTCATTCTTATTTTCCTGACAATTAGTGATGTCCAGCATTTTTTCATGTACCTATTGGCCATTTGTATTTCTTCTTTTGAGAAATATCTATTAAGGTATTTGGCCCATTTTTTTAGTTGGGTTATTTGTGGGATTTTTTAAATTTTGTTTTCTTTTTGCTGTTAAATTTCTTAATTATTTTGGATATTAACCTCTTGTCAAATGTATAGTTTGCAAATATTTTCTTCCATTCTATAGGTTGTCTCTTCATTGTTTTTTCCTTTCCTGTGCCAAAGCTTTTTAGTTTGACATAAAATCCCCTTTCTCTATTTTTTGCTTTTGTTGCCTATACTTGTGAGGTCTTATTTTAAAAATCCTTGCTCAACTCAATGTCATAAAGTATTTCCCTAATGTTTTATTTTAAAATAATAGTTCTAAAGTTTTGTGTCTTACATTTACATTTAAGAATTTTGTTGTTGATGTTGTTGTTGTTTGAGACAGGGTCTCTCTCTCTGTCTCTCTATCACCCAGGCTAGAGTGCAGTAGCGCAATCTTAGCTCACTGCAGCCTCAGTCTGGCTCAAGTGATCCTCCCACCTCAGCTTCCCAAGTAGCTAGGACTACAGGCATGTGCCACCACCCCAGGCTAGTTTTAACATTTTTTTTTGTGGAGATGGGAGCCTCACTGTGTTGCCCAGGCTAGTCTCAATCAAACTCTTGGGCTCAAACAGTCCTCCTGCCTTGGCCTGCCAAAGTTCTGGGATTACAGGTGTGAAACACCCTGCCCAGGCAACGATTAAGTTTTTGATCAATTTTCACTTGACTTGTGTATATGGTTAGAGGTAGGGGATGTAGTCTCATTCTTCTGCATGTGGATATCTAATTTTCTCAGCACTGCTTATTGAAGAGACTGTCTTTTTGCTAAGTTATGTCCTTGGCACCTTTGTCAAAAATCAGTTGGCTATAGGTGCATGAATTTTTGGGGGTGCTCTCTATTTGATTCCATTGGTCTATGTGTCTGTTTTTATGCTAGTACGATGCTGCTTTGTTTACTTTAGCTTTGGAGTACATTTTGAAGTCAGGTAGTGTGATGCCTCCAGCTTTCTTTTGTTTGTTTATTATATTTTTTTTTTGTTCAAGATTGCTTTGGTATTCAGGGATTTTTGTGGTTTTGCACAAATTTTAGGACTGTTTTTTTCTATTTCTGTGAAAAATATCCTTGGTATGTGGATGAGGATTGCATTAAATTTGTACATCACTTTGGGTAATATGACGATTTTAACAATAATAATTCTTCTAACTCATGAACATTGGAACATTTCTTACATACTTGTTCAAACAGCAGTGCATATTCAAACATTTTCTTCAGACATAAACACACCCACATACATATAAATACATCAGATGAAAATTTTATAAAACAGTACTTGCCCTTATTACATATGAGACAGTCTGACATCTATTCTACTTTCTTTTGAAAATATTCTGGTACTGATGACGTTAAATGATCTTGTGACCCAAAAATGAGTCACAAGCTAAAGTATGAAATTAATTGCTCTAGGGGCCTTATCACAAGACAAATAAGGTCTTTGGTTTAAATATATACAAACAATGAAGTGGGATGTTTCCAGTCTCCGGGATGTACTGTGAGATGTTTTTAAAAAGTTGTAAAATGCAAATAACTGAAACTACTGTATCTATAGTATACATTTTTCAGAACTTTTGCTTTAACATGTTGAAGAAGCTCTAAATTACCTTAAGAACACAAAACTCTTGTATTTTGCACCCAAAAATATCAGCTTACTCTGATATTACTACTTCCAAATGAGTGGTTTCCTTCTCCTAGATATCTGACTTATCTGTGCATAGCAGAGCCAAGAGTGTCTCATGTTTGGGATATTCCTTAAAACATTTATTATGAGAATAAAATGCCATATTGGGTATTTGCTTTGATCCACACATTTTGCTAAGTATTCACTTTTAAAAAATCTCGTGGTACTTTTACTAAGTCTCATCCCAGGAATACTACACTCCTAAAAATATATTTCCTAGGAGTGTACATCTACTACTGTCAAGTGACAACTGAGAAAATGTTGACATTTTATTTCAGTTCTGAAAGTCTTAAGAATGAGTAAAATATGGAGACCCCTTTAATTTGATTACACATTTGTAATCCCTAATATAAGTCATTTGGTCATTGGTACCTGGCTAGGGACATAAGGTTCTGTGTTCAGGGCTCTGTTTATGGCAAGCTGATATTGAGAGTTCAGGGACAACGTTAACATCATTTACATGGGTATATTAGCTTCAATTTAAAAATTAGTACCTGTCCTTTATAAATCAATCTTAGTATAACAAAAATTTTAGATAGAGGGTGCTAATTTTTGATATTAATATCAAAAATTACTAAGATATGATAGCTAGGTGTGCTCATTGTATATTAAAATACACAATTTTTAATGCTTCACATATTGAATGTTTTATAGGAAACTAAAATTTGCGGGTAGATACAAGGGTACTATAACATAACAATATTAATATTACTTTTTAAATGAAAAGCTGAATTGAGCACACAATTACTTTAGGAATGTTATGAATAAGAATGATTGTCGACGGTTAATAAGTCTACTGAAAATAATTATAAATTTATTAGTTCTCTGTTAATTATTTCAAATAAGCTATTGAAAGAATGATCATTTGACTGAATATTTTAAAAATATTTTCTTCAACTTTATGTGAATTATTTTATACTATAATTAGATCTAATGGGAAAACTAACAACTAGATTTAGAACTGGCTTCATATTTAATTTCAAGTGGGAGTAATGTTAATTTTCAGGACTAATTGCTTATCTTAGAAAATTAGTCTTCAGTTTGGCTGTCATTGGGTACATATATGTTGTAGATGTAGTTTTATTTGTTGTTAAAAGAAGATGATCTGATGAATCCCAGAAGTCTGCTAGAGAAGAGTCTCTTCAAAAGTCAATATCAGATCTGTGCTAAATGTTTGATGAGGAACATTTATAAGTTTATTACGGTGAATTTCATTAGCTGTATGAATTTTCGTGATAATTAACTTAAAAGTATATAATTCAGAGTTATTTGGTATAAGTAGAAAAATATCATAAAATATTTTTTGAGTAGAAATGTAGTGTAGGAGTTGTTGCCAACTTAAATTTTAAATATTATGTAACATGTCCACATGAAGTAATCTTGAAAACATAATGTTGGGTAATGGTGAGTAAATATCAAGCCATAGATGTGTATATATGTGTGTGTGTGTAAGTGTGTGTGTGTGTAAGTGTGTGCGTGTATGTGTTTATAGTCCTTGGGGGAAGATGTACAGTAGTTTTTTAGTTGTCTTTAAAAAAATTTTATATTAATTAACTATTTTATTTTATTTTATTTTATTTTATTTTATTTTATTTTTTTGAGATAGAGTCGCACTCTGTCACCCAGGCTGGAGTGCAGTGGTATGATCTTGGCTCACTGCAACTTCCACCTCCCAGGTTCAAGCAAGTCTCCTGACTGAGCCTCCTGAGTAGCTGGGATTACAGTCATGTGCCACCATGCCCCACTGATTTTTGCATTTTTAGTAGAAACGAGGTTTCACCGTGTTGGCCAAGCTGGCCTTGAACTCCCGACCTCAGGTGAGCCACCTGCCTCAGCCTCTCAAAGTACTAAGATTACATGAACTTTATTTTCCATACAGTTTTAGATTGAAAGAAACATTTCACAGGTATTACGGAGAGTTCTTTTTTCCCAGCCTTAGTTTCCCTCTGTATTAACATTTGACATTAGTATGGTGTATTTGTTACAAATACTGAACAAATATTGCTATACTGTTATTAACTAAAATACATAGTTTATTTTGATTTCCTTGGTTTGTACCTACTTTCCATTTTCTGTTCCAAGACCTCATTCTGGGTAGATGTGTTATTTACATTTCCTGTCTCCTGTCTCCTTTTGTCTGAAAATTTTTCAGATTATTTTTGACGACTTTGATAGTTTCGAGGAGTAATATTCAAGTGTTTTGTAGGATGTCCCTCTTTAGGAATTTGTTTGATGTGATTGTCATTATTACACTGGGGTTATAATTTTTTGGAAGGAAGACCACAGATGTAAAAACCATTTTTTTCACATAGTATCAAGTGTACATACTGTCAACATGATTTATGATTGTTGATGTTGACCTTGATTACTTGTCTGAAGTGGTGTTGCTCTGGCTTCTCTACCATAAAGGTGTTCCCCCCTCCCCCATCCATACTACACTCATTGGGAGGAAGTCACCATACACAGTCCGTACCTAAGGAGTAGTTCCACCTCCTTTAAGGTGTGGTTGATACACAAATTATTTGGACTTGTTCTACCAAGAAGATTTGTTTACATTTTCTCATTTATACATTTATTCAAGATGTATTTATATCAGTATGGATTCATGGATATTTCTTTTATATTTTGGACGATAATCCAATAGTACTTCACTTATTTTGTTGCTCAAAATTTCCAGCTTTGGCATTGAAAGCTTTTTCAGCCAGCTCCTGTGCCATTTCGATGTACCTCCATCAATGTTTGTGGATTTTGTTTTTTTGTTGGTGGTGTTTTTTGTGTGTGTGTGTGAACACTTTTTCCTCCTTTTCTGGCACAAGAGTATGTTCCAGGTTAATATTGTATACTTCCTGTCCCAGTTCTAGGTCAGCAATTTCTTCAAGAAGCCATGGTTCTTTGTATCATAGAATGGTATTAGAAACCAAGATCTGGAGTGAGGCATGCTCATTAATACCGAGATGCTGTTTCTTTGAAGTTCTATTAGAAGACAGAGCAAAGAAATAGATGCGTGTATATTAACCTGTGTATGTACACATATTTATAAATATTTCTACGTGTAAACATATGTATCTAAATTAAGTTAAACATGGATTCTTACTAATGTTCCCAATGCTAATTCATTACAAAATGAATCATTCTAGTCTCCTTCCCTTTGTGATCTGTTATATTCCGTTCCAACACTGAGATACCTGGCTCCTACCATCTGCCACTCATTTACTTAATTGTCCAATTTTAATATACATGCATGACAGTATCAGAATTGTCTATCTGTACTCCCATGGGAAACAACTTTATTGACTAGAGTGTAATACTTATGTAAAATCCCCTTGCCTTTATTATTACATACTGTATTAATTTCCAAGTTAACTTAAATCTGCACTATCTCAACTCCCTTCCATGTGGTTGTTTCACACACTTGTAATATAGTTTGATTGTATTTACACAGTTTACATGGTTTTCTAAGATCTCCCAAACTCCTACACAATTTTTTTAAAAAAACTTAAAAACATTAAGTTTTACTACCTGTGTAAAAAGTTATATAAGGTTTTGCAAATGCATAATATCATGTACCTACTATTACATTATTTGTGGAATAGTTTCATCACCCTCAAATTCCTTGTGTTTCACAGAACCTTGTAGTTCAAGCCTACCAGTGATAAATTCCCTCAGTATTTCTTTGTCTAATAAGTCTTCATTTCCCCTTTCTTTTGAAAAACACATTTTGCTGGATGTAGAATTCTACCATAGTATTCTTTTTTTTCCTTCAATATTTTAAATATTTTGTTCCATTCCCCTCTTGCTTTTATGGTTTCTGATGAGAAGAATTCCAATGTAAATATTATCCTTGTTCTTCTATAAGAAAGGTAGGTTTTTTTCCCTATGACTTCTTTCAAGATTTTATCTCCATTTTTGATATCATAGCCTAGTGAATTTTTTTTTTTTTTGCTATTCTTCTTGGTGTTCTTCTGGGTGTTCTCTGAGATTTCTGAATTTGATTTGGTGTCTGCTGTTAATTTGGAAAATTCTCAACTATTATTAGTTCAAGTGGTTCTTCTATTCCTTTCCTTCTTGTTTCTTCTCTAGGATTCTCATTATACATATTTTATATATTTTGTGACTGTCCCTCAATTCTTGTATATTCCCGTTCCTTTTTCACATTTCTTTTACTCTTGACATTTCAGTTTGGCAAGTTTCTATTGATATGTTTTTAATTTCACAATTTTTTACTCTTGACATTTCAGTTTGGGAAGTTTCCATTGATATGTCTTTAATTTCACAGTTTCTGTCCTCAGATATGTCTAGTATACTCATGAGCCCATCAAAGACATTCTTTATTTCTGTCACACTGTTTCAGTTTTCTAGCATTTTCTTGTGATTGTTTCATATAATTTTACTGTATTTGCTTATATTACCCATCTGTTTTTTCACATTGTCTATTTCAACATCAGAGCCTATAATGTGAATTAGACTTATTTTAAACTCACAGTATGATCATTCCAAAATCTACACCGTATCTGCGTCTGGTTCTGATGCTTGATTTGTCCTTTCAGGTTGTGTTTTTCTTCCTTTTAGCGTGCGTTATAATTCTTTTCCCTAAAGTTGGATATGATGTAGTGGGTAATAAGGGCTAAGTTTCAAAAGTGGTTCTTATCCTTTTATTTTCTCTCCTTGGAGGAGACAGAAAAGCTTTTGGGTGCTGGAGTTGGCTAATAGATGCCTTTACCCAGTTATAAGGCTCTAATGAAGTAGCTTTCTTTGGCTAGTAGGCTTTTATTATGGAGAATGCCCTGGGAGTATTTCAATGTTATTACTTTCCCTCTCCCTGTCTAAAAGTATCAGAGGATTTTTACTGTGCCTTAATCTTCAGAAAGTGGTGAGGTTATTGGAAGTAAAGCCCATGAAAGAGCTGCAGCACCCCTAAAACTGTAGTTTCTTACTTTCAAGCTAATCCACATTTAGCCTCTAGCAATTTGTCGAAATTTCCATTTAAGTTTTGACTAGTTTATGATTCCAGAGGCTTCTTCTCCAAGTTAGTTTATCTAAGTTGTGCTCCTCTGTGTTTGTCTTTTTTTCCGGAGTCCAGAGTAGCAATTTGCCCTGTGACCTGCGTGTCTAAAAAAACCTTCGATTTTCAGTTTGTCAAGCTTTTTTCTTGTTTTAAGGATGGAAGTGATGACTACCTAGTTTTTTCTAATATGTCCAAGCTGAAACCAGAAGTTCATTATTCACTTCTAAATGAAACATACACTTTATAGAGCAATCCACATACCTGTGAATAATGCATATGCAAATCTGTGTTCCATATATGTGTAAAAATTGTATTTTATTACCTCATGGTTAATTTAATGTAATGTACTTTCTAGATCTCTTTTAGTAAAATCTAATAGTTTATAATACTTCAAACTAAAAGCTGCCTAGAGTTCCATAAGAAAAGTGAAAAGCTTTACATATTTTTTATCAGTTACTCTATAAAAATTTCTGGCTAATAGGCAATTAAATACTAGTGAGTGTCATTACAATTTTAACATTTTAGTATGCTTTTCTTACTTCAATATGGGAGTTATTAACAATCTAACCCACAGGCCAAAACAACTGTTACTATTTTCCTTTTTATATTGTAAAACTTTTTATGAATGTTGTTAAACATCATATATTTTTATTAGAATGTCAAAGAAAACTGAGAATGGGAAAAGCTATCACAACTTTCCTCAAGAATGAGTGAATGAGTTTGTCTTTTATGGGTGGGTAGTAGGGACATAAGAAGGCATTAAAGAAGGATGATACAATGGGAGCAGATTCTCATTCCCCTTACCTCCACTTCAAGTTATCTAGACTTCAGAAACAAAGTCACATACCCTAGAGAAGTTTTGGCCTTTCCTTTCTGAGTTTGATATGGCAATAATATATTTACATGTTAATCTCCAGTTGTCAATTGAATCTCTGAAGCTGAGACTAGATAGGGAAAAAATGTTTTAAGTTGTACAAGTTTAGTAGTTTTCCAGCTAAGTCTGAACTGATGCAAGTCAGGCCAAGGGCTAGGTAACTTTTGTAGATTGATTATAGTGATAGTTTAAACTTCATCATTGCCTTTATTTTCCTTTGTTATTACAGGAATAAAGAAGAAAAATAAAGTGAACATATTTAAAAGGGTTTTAAAAGATCAAATTACTGTGTCATGTGAATGAATAAACACAGACTAATAAAAAATACTAAACTGCACAACAAGTTGAACGATAGATTTGAGTTTAAACAATGCATCTAGTATCATTGCAGACATTTTCAGTTTCTCAGACAGCCCTCCCCAAATCCCTACATTCAAACACCATTAACCATTCCATCACATATAATCTGTACATCCTTTGCCTCAGCAATACATTTTCTTTTTCTTTTCTTTTCTTTTCTTTTCTTTTGATTTGGAGTCTCGCTCTGTCACCAGGCTGGAATGCAGTGGCATGATCTTGGCTCACTGCAACCTCTGCCTCCTGGGTTCAAGCAATTCTCCTGCCTCAGCCTCCCGAGTAACTGGGACTACAGGTGCACACCACCACACCTAGCTAATTTTTGTATTTTTAGTAGAGACAGGGTTTCACCATGTTAGCCAGGATGGTCTCCATCTCTCGACTCATAATCTGCCTGCCTCGACCTCCCAAAGTGCTGGGATTACAGGGATGAGCTACCATGCCTGGCCAGCAACATATTTTCTTAAAAATTGCTCTACTGTGTATTGCTTTTTCTATTGAAATAAGAAGTTTAGAGTTGAAGCAAAATATTAGGACAATTTGAGAGATGTTATTGAGTTCTTGCAAAAAGTGTGTTGAACAGTAGTCATCTTCCTGGCCCTGTTGCATCTCCAGACATAGTGACAGATTCTCATTCCCCTTACCTCCACTGCAAGTTATCTAGACTTCGTGATGATTTCCTTTGTTATATATGTTTTTGCTGGTATAATATTTTTTCTCAACATGTCAGTGTACTTTCATAAGTTGTTATATTTAATTTGTCTTTTACCAGTGACCAGAAGAGAGCAACCTAATGTCAACGTGATCTCAAATCGCATGTCTATAATGTATTTCTGCGTATGTCCTTGTTAATCACAGAAAAAAAAAAAATGTATTAGAAGGAAAACTGCGAGGCAGAAATAAGAGCTTCCAGTTAATGAGGAAGAGTTACTAGACTTCAAGTAGTTGACTTTAACCGGAAGAAGTAAGCTTGTGAAAGGGGAATGAGATGTATTCTTTAACATTTTAAAAATATTTTAATTAAAAAGCAACATGTTCTCAGTATGATCAATTAAACAATGTAAAGATGCATAAATACAATAGTAACTATCTTTTCCCTCTTTTTTTACCGATTAACACGACAAAAACTAATGTGAACATTCTGACATCCAGTCTTCTTTATTTATATTTGTGAACATCTAGGCAAACATAAATACATCTCCATACTGCTTTTTTCAGTTCAGATCACTTTTTTGACATATCTATGGGTGGTATACACAAAGAAACATATTTAAAAATAAGTAAATGTCATACCTATACACAAAAGGTAACTATGAGAGGTGATGGATACATTAATTACCTTGATTGTGGTAATCATTTTGCAATGTACACATATGTCAAAACCACATTGTACACCTAAAATACGTATAATTTTTATTTGTCAATAATTCTTTAACAAAGCTGGAAAAGTAATTAAATAAGTAGATGCCTATATGGATACATAGGATACTTTTTATAATAGGTGCATAATATTCCATAGCATTAATGTACTATATACACTTCATTCATTCAGCCCTTGTCCCTGCCAATTCCTTTTTTGGTTTTGTTTCTTCCAACTACTTGCAAAAAAGCACTGTTATATCATGTTGCTTTTATTTATGATAAAAATATATTGCCAAATGTATTTCTGGGTACAAAAAGTACCTATGTCTTTATTTTTTATTATTATTACTTTTAAATCAATATTAGCAGATTACTTTCCAAAAAGATTGTAGCACTCCTGCTCTAAAATACATGAGATTGCCCGATTACCCATATCCTTGGAGCTGGAGTTTTTGAAGGAAAAAAGCAGCAAACATTATTTGGAAGCCTCAATACTAAATATGTACCTTCATCATTTCACGACCCTGAGGTACATGCAATGGTAAAAGTGAGAGAGAGAAAGAGAGAAAGAAAAAGTTTTCAGTTGAGGAGGCTGAAAGAGAAGTAGTAAACTCATCTGACGGTCAGTTTCTGTTAAAGCCAAGATATTACTGAAACCAGACACTTCTAATCATACATGAAAGACAATTCAATAACTTGTTCTGCACTTCTAGGCACTTCTGAGACAATAAATTTTGTTGAGGAATAAAAATTAATGGTAAATGTGATAATAACCACATGCTTACTATTTGTCAAGCACTATGCATATATTATTGCCAGTCTTTTCAACACCGTTGAAAGTCAAGCATTGTGTTTTTTGTTTTATCTGTGTTTATATTTAAACTATATTTTCCTTGTATAAAACAAAATTAAGGTTTTTTTTTAAGCCTCTATGAAAACATCTGTTTTTTTATTGTATTTGGACAATTTATACTTGAAGTAATTATTGATACATATATATATATTTCTCTACTTATATTACCCTTATGCTTTCGAATGTTACCCAGTTTTTTCCTATTAGAGCCCTTAGGATCTTAATCATACTTACTTAAAATTCCTAGTCTGATCATTCCAATATTGATACTATTTCTGAGGCATGTTAGGATGCTTGGCTTGTCTCTTCGGACTATGATTCTCGCCTTTTAGCATGCTTTTTATTTTTTGTTGTTGTTATTGAAAGCCAGACACGATGTATCATATGAAAGGAAATGAGACAATAGAACTTTAATTTGAGGTTTTATGTTTATCTTGTTCGGATTTTCATTATATTTACTGTTTGCCATAATTGTGGTCTCAGAGGCTAAAATGCCTTCTAGTGTCCTTGTTTTTACTTCCCTGTTGCCGTTGGGTCTCCCTAGAAACTCCTTATTAAATAAAACTTGAGGCCTGCAGTTCTTTCAACTGCAATGTACTGTTATTATTTAGGAAACCTATTAATGGAGTAGCAAATCGTGGAGGAGAGTGAAAATTAATTCTATAATCTTACGATTAGGTCTCAGTCTTTTAGTGAGCCTTCCTCCCTGGGCTATAACCTTTATAAGTGCTTCCTTCTCCCCTACCCCCAACCTTTGTTTGATACAGGAAGGCTAAAGGGAATTAGAGTTGGGAACTTCTGTTCCCCTAGTTTAGATAGCCTCTGACAAAATAGGTTCCCTTTATGTTAGGTTGCTGTTAAGGATAACAGAGCATTCTGGTTATAGAACAAAATGAGTACTTCCTCCTCCTGTTGCCTGAAGCAAGAGGGAATTTTTCTTTGATCCTCACTCTGAGAACCCGATGGTGCTTCTGGAGACAAAACTCATAAATGTGTAAGAACCCTCATAAGGCTGGACCCTCAGAAGTTTTCATTTTTCAAGTTAGTTCAAGCTCATTCTCTATCAATAAGGCAATTGCCCTTCAAGTTTTCCTACTAGGCTCCAACATTGGCTTCTGTTCCCAGTAAACTGATCCTCTGTATTCATCACTCTCTCCAATTCCAGTGTGGCAGTTTACCCAGTAACCTGAATTCATTAATATGTCTAAGAAGAGTTGTTGATTTTCGGTTTGTTTACTTTTTTTTTTTTTTTGCCGTGGGTATGGAAGTCATGACTTCTAAGCGCTTTACATGTCAGACTAGAAAACAGAGGTCTCTATTTACCATTTTTCATTTGAAAGTCTCAGAAAAATCCCTGTACTTTTTCCATTAGGTCACCGTCTCTTTGTATAAATAGGACTATTTTACTTGGTTCTTTATACACAATAGGTTCACAATATTTTCTGGCTGTTTTAAACAATAACAAGTGGGGAAATAAAAACATTTAGTAAGCCGTGTGAGTTTCAAACTAAGGGTTTTTGACATAATGTTGGCAACGCAGGGTTTACAAATTCAAAGGAAATGCTATGTGTTTGTTGTAATCTCTCTCCTCTTTCTCTCTCCTGAAAATTTTGTACTATTTTAAATATTAACTAATAGTGAAAAATAAAGATTTCCTCAAAAGTGTTAATATAGCATTACTATTAGTACTTTTGAAAAAATACATCTCAAATGATAGTTTATGTACTTACTTATGGGGATATTGTTGAGTCTTAAGAATTTTTATTTCCCTTAATAATTTAATTATGAAAATATAATAAATAAAAATGAGATTTTACATATAAAAATTAACTTGTAAAATCCATTCCAAGGAAGCACAGACAACAGATAAGTGTATTTATATTAAAGTATTACATTAATTATGGATATTGGATATTTTCAACTCACATTCTATAGCAGACGCAATGAGAAAATGCCTAAGGTAGAGATAGCTATAAGGACAAAATTATTCTTAATGTTTCAATCAATAAAGCTTAAACACATTTATAGTATTAAAATTTAAAATGAGTATACTACTTTTTTTTTTTTTTTTTTTTTGAGTCAGAGTCTCCCTCTCTTGCCCAGGCTGGAGTGCAGTGGTGCAATCTGGGCTCACTGCAACCTCCGCCTGCCACATTCAAGTGATTCTCCTGCCTCAGCCTCCCCAATAGCTGGGATTACAGGCATGCGCCACCACACCTGGCTAATTTTTGTATTTTTAGCAGGGATGGCGTTTCACCATGTTGGCCAGGGTGGTCTCAAACTCCTGACCTCAGGTGATCCGCCTTGGCCTCCCAAAGTGCTGGGATTACAGGTGTGAGCCACTGTGCTCGGCCTGAGTATACTGTTTTTTAAAATACAACAAATGGATTTTAATTTATTTAATCTTCACCAGAATTATTTAAGAATGAAAGGATTTGGCAGGGCGCAGTGGCTCACGCCTGTAATCCCTGCACTTTGGGAGGCTGAGGCAGGCAAATCACAAGATCAGGAGTCCGAGACCAGCCTGGCCACCATGGTGAAACCCTGTCTCTACTAAAAAAAAAAAAAAAAAAAATACAAAAAACTAGCCAGGTGAGGTGGCAGGCACCTGTAGTCCCAGCTACTCGGGAGGCTGAGGCAGGAGAATGATGTAAACCTGGGAGGTGGAGCTTGCAGTGAGCTGAGATCCCGCCACTGCACTCCAGCCTGGGCTTCAGAGCAAGACTCCGTCTCAAAAAAAAAAAAAAAAAACCAGGCGTGATGGCATGTACCTGTAGCCCCAGCTACTCTGGGGGCTGAGGCAGGAGAATCGCTGGAACCCGGGAGGCAGAGGTTGGCGCCCGTCACTGCACTCCAGCCTGGCGACAGAGCGAGACTCCATCTTAAAAAGCATTCAACACGTGTGAAAGAACATAGATGAGCCAGTGCACTAATAGTAGGTATTGAATAAATATTCCTTCCCTCTCTCCATTTCTGTTAGCTTAAGAGGTTATATATGATTTGCTTTAATGCGACCCCCCCAGAGCAAATGCCAGAGAAAAGGCAAGTAGGCAAGGCAAAAAAACTTTATTTACAAACCAAATGTGAGGGAGGGGCAAGGTTCACCGGCCTCTGGTGGTGGAGGCCGACGAAGTCGCTCGGGCGTTCTCGGGCGAGGTTCCTGGGTCCCGTGCAGGAGGAGGGGCCGAGGAAGTTCGCTCCGGCGTTCTTGGAGGAGGTTCCTGGGTCCCGTGCAGGAGGAGGGGCCAAGGAAGTTCGCTCCGGCGTTCTGGGACGAGGTTCCTAGGTCCCGCCTACGAGGAGGGGCCGAGGAAGTTCACCCCGGCGTTCACGGACGAGGTTCCTAGGTCCCGCGTATGAGGAGGGGCCAAGGAAGTTCGCTCCCTGCGCCCGCCGGGAGGGGCTTTTATGTCCTGGGCCCGGGAGTGGGAGGGCAGTGGGTGGGACATAGGCGGGTTGGGGGCGGGTCGATAGGCGTGGCTAGGCGGGTTCCGGTTTCTCTCCGTCGGAGGTCGGGTTGCGCCTGCACAGTCGACCCCTGTCTTTCCCGGGCGCGGGAAAGTTGACGGTGAAGAACCCGGAACTGCGCCATCTTGCCTCCGTTTGTCAAAACAATATACTTATCCTGATGTTCCTAACATGTCTATAGTGTTGGAACACCATTTTCTGACCTGTTAAGAACCAACTTACTAGTCACATGAGAAATGTGGTCCCTTGTATTTTATTTTATTTGTTTATTTATTTATTTTTGAGACGGAGTCTTGCTCTGTCACCCAGGCTGGAGTGCAGTGGCCAGATCTCAGCTCACTGCAAGCTCTGCCTCCCGGGTTTATGCCATTCTCCTGCCTCAGCCTCCCGAGTAGCTGGGACTACAGGTGCACACCACCTCGCCCAGCTAGGTTTTTGCATTTTTTAGTAGAGACGGGGTTTCACCAGGTTAGACAGGATGGTCTCGATCTCCTGAGCTTGTGATCCGCCCATCTTGGCCTCCCAAACTGCTGGGATTACAGGCTTGAGCCACCGTGCCGGGCCATGGTCCCTTGTATTTTAGACAGTCAATTTATGCCTTCAGAAAGATCAAGTACTATCTCTGTCAGAAACTATAACTTAAGGGGCATAATTATGTGGTCAATGACGAATATATCTCTGTCTTTAAAATAGTCCTTGGTCAATCCAGTTCCATTTGCTTTTATTCAGTTTAAAAATTGTGTTTTCTTCTTTTTGTGTGAACCTCTATTTCTTGTCCTCATTTCCTTTCATCTCCTTTGTCTCTGCAGTTTTTTTGTTTTGTTTTGTTTTCCCCTGAGGAAAATGTGAAAGAATGTATTTAGAGTAATACAACACCATCTGACAAAACTTTCTGGCATTTGAGGTCCTGTCAAATGACAAATCTCTGACTAAGCCATATATTACCTTCATCAGTTTAGAGTGCTGCCGTGTTCCCACTTCTCACTCAGTATTTAATTGAAATGTACAATGAATTGTCTGCAACCAATTTGAAGAGGAGAGGGCCAATGACCACATAATAACTTGATCCTGGTGTATATGCTGGAGGAGAAATTCACTTAACAGTAGATTGAGGCTCTTTATAATCAAGGAACAATTACTAAGCCCAGAAAGCCTCCATCTAAGATCGAGTTTATACGAATGAAATGGTCAAGATACTACCCTTACACTGGCCCAACATTCCCCCAGATAGAGTCTCAGGTCTGCTTTTAACGAGAATAATGACTTCAAAAGGAACCGTCTAACTAGGTGACCTGTACCCCTTGTTAAAAGAAACTTCATTGTAACCTGGTAAAACTATAGGATTCTTAGACTTTTCCGTTCCTTAGGTGCCCTCCATACACTAGTTTACAAACTTTTAGGACCTTAAATGATGATCATTTTTTAAAATAGGTTTTATTTTTAGAGCAGTTTTAGGTTCACAGCAAACTTGAGCAGAAGGTACAGAGATTTCATATATAACACCTCTCCCCCTATACACAGTCTCCACCACTATCAAAATCCTTCACCAGAGCGGTACATATTTTACAGTAAAAAAAACCTACAATGACACATCATTATTACCCTAAGTTCATAGTTTATATTAGGGCTCACTCTTAGTATTGTATATTCTGTGAGTTTGACAAATATATAATGATATATGTTTACCATTGTAGTATCATACAGAATTGTTTCTGTGCTCTAAAAATCCCCTGTAATCCAAATATCCATTCATCCTTCACCCAAATCCCTGAAATTCATTGAAACCTTTGCTGTTTCCGTATTTTAAATGTTTACAGAATGTCATATAGTTGGAAAAATAAAATATGCAGCCTTTTCATATTGGAGCTTCTTTCATGTAGTAATATGCATTTAAGGTCTCTTCATGTCATTGTATGGCTTGATAGATTATTTCTTTTTAGTGCTGAATAATATTCCATTGTCTAAGTGGACCACAGTTTATTTGTTAATTCACCCACTGAAGGGCATATTGGTTGCTTCCAAGTTTTGGGAATTGTGAATAAAGATTTTATAAACATTTGTTTGCAGTTTTTGTTTTTGGACATAAGTTTTCAACTCATTTGGGTAATAACCAGGTGTGTCATTGCTGGATCATATATTAAGAATATGTTTAATTTTGTTAAAAATTGCTGATCTATTTTCCATAGTGACTATACTATATTGCATTCTTACCAGTAATAACTGAGAGTTCCTGTTGCATGATATCCTCACCAATATTTGGTACTGTTAGTGCTTTGGGTTTGGGCCGTTCTAATAGGTGCATAGTAGTATCTCATAATTGTTTTGATTTGCAATTCTCTAATGGCATATGATGTTTAACAGCTTATTATATGCTTATTTTCCACCTGTGTATATCTTTTGGTTAGGTGTCATTTCAGGTATTTTGCCCATTTGTTTTCATTAGGTTGTTAGTTATCCGAGAGATAGTAATGGATAGTTTTCTTTTAGTGCAATGTTTTAGTCTGGTTTTGGTGTTAGGGTAATGCTGGCCTTATAGAAAGAATTAGTATGCATTCCCTCTGCTTCTGTCTTCTGAAAGAGATTGTAGAGAACTGGTATAATTTTGTCCTTAAATGTTTGATAGAATTAAGCAGTGAACCCATCTGGGCCTGGTGCTTTTTGTTTTGCAAGTTTTTAAATTCCTGTTTCAACTTCTTTAATAAATATATTTCTACTCCGATTGTCTATTTCTCCTTGTGTGAGTTTTGACAGATTGTGTCTTTCAAAGAATTGGTTCATATAATCTGGGTTATCAAATTTGTGGGCATAAAATTGTTTTTTATTATCCTTTTAATGTCTATGAAATCTGTAGTAATAGCTCCTTTTCATTTTCTTACATTAGTAATTTGTGTCTTCTCCTCTTTTCTCTAAATTAGACCAGCTAAAAGCTTATAGATTTTATTGTTCTTTTCCAAGATCAATTTTTGTTGATATTCTTTTGGTTTTATTGATTTTCTCTATTAATTTCCTCATTTTAATTTTGTTGATTTCTGCTCTATTTTTGTTATTTCTTTTGTTGTGCTTACTTTAGAATTAATTTGCTCTTCTTTTTCTAGTTCCCAAAGAGGGAAGCTTGAATTATTGATTTTAGATTTCTTTTCTGATATATGCATCCAATGCTATATATTTCACTGTAAGCACTGCCTTAACTCCATCCCACAAGTTTTGATGGGTTGCATTTTAATTTTCATTTAGTTCAAAGTATTTTTAATTTTTTTAGAGTTTCATTTTTGACCTATGTAATATTAGGAAGTTTATTGTTGCATCTCCAAATATTTTGAGATTTACCAGCTTTCTTTCCATTATTTGTTTTTAGTTTAATTCCCTGTAGTCTGAGAAGAGATATTGTATGATTTCTATTCTTTTAAATACTTAAGGTGTCTTTTGTGACCCAGAATGTAGTCTACTTTGATGAGTGTTATATATAAGAAGAATGTGGATTCTGCTGTTGTTGAATAAAGTAGTTAATAGTTGTCTATTATATTCAGTTGATTGATGACTATATCCTCTCTAATTTTCTGCCTGTTGTTTGTGTATACTTCTGATAGAAAGGTGTTGAGGCCTCCAACATGATAGTGGACTCATTTATTTCACCTTGTAGTTCCATCATGCACTGTGGCCATTCCCTAGGGATCTGTGGAAGTTTGAACTTAAAACAAATATCCTAGGGTATCTGGCAGAAGAAATTTCTCAGCAGGAAAGCATTCAAGAAGTCGTGTGGCTGCTTCTAACAGCCTAGATCAGATTGGGGAGCAGAAAAATAAAGACACATATTTAAAAGGGAAGCAGAGTGTAAAAGTTTGGAAATTTTGCTGCATGGCTATGTGGCAGAGAAAAAGCATTTTCAGGAAAGGAATACAAGCGGGCTGTGGAGCAACCACTTGCTAAACAAACTAGCATGACTAAAAGGGAACCAGGTACTAATATCCAAGACAATGGAAAAAAGGCCTCAAAGGCATTTCAGAGATCTTCCAGGCCCGCCCTCTCATCACAGGGCCAGGATCCTAGGAAGAAAGAATGATTTCAGAGACCAGGCCCAGGGCCCCATTGCTCTGCTCAGCCTGAGTTCACTGCTTTCTGGATCCCAGCAGCTCCAGCTCCAGCCTTAGCTCAAAGCAACCCAGGTACAGCTCAGGCCATGCCAGAGGGTGCATGCCATGAGCATTGGTGGCTTCCATATGGTGTTAAGCTTGCAGGCACCAGAGTGCAAGAGTGAAGAAGGCATGGCAGGTTCCACCTAGATTTCAGAGCATATATGGGAAAGCTTGTGTGACCAGGCAGAAGCTTGCTGAAAAGGCAGAGCCGCCACAGAGAAACTCCACTAGGGCAATGCTGAGAGGAAATATGGGGTTGGAGCCCCTACAGAGAGTCCCCACTGGGGCACTAGCTAGTGGAGCCCTGAGAAGGGGGCCACTGCCCTCCAGATGCCAGAATGGTAGACCACCAGCAGCTTGCACCTTGAGCCTGAAAAGGCCACAGGCATTGAATTTCAACCTGTGAAAGCAGTCACAAGGGATGCACCTGTGTGTAAAAACACAGGGGCAGAGCTGCCCAAAGCCTTGGGATCTCACTCCTCACACCACTGTGTCCAGTATGTGAACCTGGAGTCAAAGGAGGTTATTTTGGAGCTCTAAGGTTTAATGTCTGCCCTGCTGGGTTTCATATTTTTGTGGCGCCTCTTACCCCTTTATTTTGACCAACTTCTCTCTTTTGAAATTGAAATGTTTACCCAATGCCTGTACCACCATTGTACCTCCAACATGAATAACTTGTCTGATTTCACAGGTTCACAGATCAAAGTTCTCATCTCCAGATGAGACTTTGGACTTGGAACTTGAGACTTGGGACATTTGATTGAGTTGATGCTGGAACAAGCTAAGACTGCAGAACTATTGTGAGGGGATGACTGTGTTTTGAAATCTGAGAAGGACATGAGATTTGCGGGGGCTGGGGCAGAATAATACAGTTCGAATGTGTGTCTCCTCCAAATTTCATGTTGAAATGTAATTCCCAATGTTGGAGGTGGGGCCTGGTGGGAGGTGTTTGGATCATGGGAGTAGATTACTTGTGAATGGCTTAGCACCATCCCCTTGATGATGAGAGAGTTGTTGCTCTGAATTCATGCAAGATTTGGTTGTTTAAAAGAGTATGGAACCTCCCCACCCACTTGCTCCTGCTCTCACCATGTGATATGCTGGCTCCCCTTTTACTTTCATGATTGAATGTTTCCTGATACTTCACAACAAACCAAGCTTATGCCGGCCCAATGCTTCCCGTAAAGCCTGCAGAAATATGAGAAATTAAACCTATTTTCTTTATAAATTACCGAGTCTTGGATATTCCTTCATAGCAATGCAAAGATGAACTAACACACACTCCTTCTAAGTGTCTTATAAGGGGTACTAGGAACTGTTCATATTTTACTTTATTACTCCTCTTGTACTATCACCCTTAATATTCCTTCATGACATTAATAAATATTCTGAATTTTATTTGAAGACATAATCTGATTGTGAATTATATATTTAGGTGTTGCTATAGCATCAGCGTTATCATCAATAAGACCCTAATAAGAAATATTTTTTGAGTGTTACTACATACTGTAAATGCATTAACTCATTTAGTTCTCACAATAACTCTGGGTAGCAAAACCTGGAGAAATTTATCAGCTCATCTAAAGTCATGTAGCTAGTAAATAGTGGAGCAAAGATTTGAATCTATGTGCATTTGATTCCAAATGGTCTTTCTTAATGATTGTGCATACTGTGTCCTGTAGTGAAAGAGGGAACTCAAAAAAAGAGAATTGCTATAGTGATTATGAACTTGAAAAGTAAAACCTCTCCCCAAGCTTTGACCCTTACATAATTTCTCCTTCCAGGGATGTTATTTAATTCATCAATACCTTGCTATTAATAAATCCTGCTGAACCTTAATAATTCTGTTTAAATATTACTTCTATAGAGAGGCCTTCTGTTATAAGCTGGAACAGATCAGGTCTCCTTGCTATATGTTCAGTTGGTGCCCTGTATTTTCCCATTCATAGCAATATTCACATTTATGATTGCTTCTAGAGGAGACTACATGTATCTTGTTCACCATTAAATTTCTACCACCTACTATCATGTAGGTGTTCGTTAAATTCATTAAATTACCTTATAACTTTTTAGATGTGACGAGAGACTACTAAAACTAAGAAACTTCTACACAGCCAAGATAATAATCAACAGAATGAAAAGGCAACCTACAGAATGAGAGAAAATATTTGCAAACCATATATTTAGTAAAGGGTTAACCCAAAGTATGTAAGAACTCCTACCATTTGATAACAAAGAAGCCCTCCAAAACCCTAATAACCCAATTAAAAAATGGGCAAAGGATTTGAATAGGCATTTGCCCAAAGAGGGTATACAGATGGCTAACAGGTAGAGTACATGCTCAACACTACTAATAATCAGGGAAATGCAAATCAAAGGCATAAAGAGATATCAACATTTGCTAACTTGCTCTTAACATTTGCTAAGAGAATAGATTTCCGGTTTTCTCATTGCACATGCACACATAAAAGTAACTAGGTGAAGAGAAGAAGGGTATCTTACTTAGCTTGACTGTGGTAATCAATTCACTATGTGTATGTATATCAAGACATCAAGTAGTATACCTAAAATGTATTCAAATTTTATTTTATAAAAATAAATTGATTAACAGATAAACACAGAAATATATTTTAAAACAGAAAAAAGTCTTATTTGTGTATTTATTAGCTTTTAAATATTTACTGCCATGGTCTTAATGTTGGCATCCCCCTATATTATTCAGGGTTCTCCAGAGAGACAGCAAAAATAGGATATATAGTTACAGATATGTGAGAAGAGATTGTTTAAGGGAATTGGCTCATGAGATTATGGAGGCTGAGAAAGCCCACAATAGGCTGCCTGAAAGCTGAAGAACCAGGAAAGCAGGTAACAAGGCTCAGTCCAAGTCTGGAGGCCTCAGAACCAAGCCTTCAGTTTATAATGACTTATAACAGTTTATAATGGTTTAGACTCTTTGGTTAATGGTTTATAACTGTCAGTTGGAGGCAGAAGGCTTATAATGGTTTATAGCACTTTATACCCTTTTAGTTAATGGTTTATAAACTGAGAACCTGGAGGGACACTGATGCAAGTACTGGAGTCCAGGGGTCAGATAATCTGGAATTTTGATGTGTAAGGGCAAGAGAAGAAGGGTGTCACAACCAAGAAGAGAGAAAGGGAGAATTCATTTCTTCTCTACTTTTTTATTCTATCTGGGCCTTCAAGCTGATTGGAGGGTGCCACCACAGTGAGTGAGGGCAGATCTTCCGTACTCAATCTACTGTTTCAAATACCAATTTCTTTTGCAAATTCCCTCACACATACACCCAGAAATAATGCTTTACCAGTGATCTGGGTCTCCCATAATCCAGCTTAAAGTTAGCACATAAAATTAACCATCAAACCCCAAACCTCAAATACTTGTTGGAACCTAAATACCCAATGTAATAGTATTAAGAGGTGGGGTCTTATGGGAAGTGATTAAGTAATGGGGGCTCCACCTTCATGGATAAGATTTGTGTTTCTATCAAAGGTGTTGAAGAGACTGCCCTAGTCCCTTCCACCACCTTCTGCTATGTGAGAATGCAGCACAAGAAGTCA
The DNA here is from genome assembly GCF_007565055.1 of Rhinopithecus roxellana. Lineage (NCBI taxonomy): Eukaryota > Metazoa > Chordata > Mammalia > Primates > Cercopithecidae > Rhinopithecus > Rhinopithecus roxellana. The sequence continues at coordinate 61,106,186 of NC_044555.1, read as the reverse complement.
AATGTGGAGGAGAAAGAAAGGCTTTCCCAGGCACTGAATCTGTCGACACCTTGATCTTGGGCTTCTAAGACTCCAGAATTGTGAGAAATAAATTTTTATTGTTTTTAAATTACCGAATGTCAGGTATTTTCTTATAGCAGCAGGATCAGATTAAGACATTTACTTACTATCACTTATGGGATCATGTAAGGCCAGAAAAATGTTTTTTTCCAAAATGTATGTAATATAATAAAAATTACTTAAGCTAATTCAACATTTTAAAAATTATTATATTTAATTGTTGTGGTTCATAGTAGGTGTATATATTTATGGAGTACATGAGATATTTTGATATAGGCATATAGTGTATAATAATCACATCAGAGTAAATGGGGTATCCATTACCTGAAATATTTATCCTTTCTTTGTATTACAAACAAGCCAATTATACCCTTTTAGTTATTTTAAAATGTACAATAAATTATTGTTTAATGTAGTCACCCAGTCATGTTATCAAGTACAAGATCTTATTCATTCTATCTAACTATATTTTTGTACCCATTAACCATCTATACTCCCCCCCCCACTCTCCCATTACCTTTCCAAGCCTCTGGTAACCATCCTTCTACTTTATCTCTTCATGACTTCAATTGTTACAATTTTTAGCTCCCACAAAGGAGTGAGAGCATGTGAAGTTTGTCCTTCTTTGCCTAGCTTATTTCATTTAATATAATGTCCTCCATTTCCATCCATGTTGTTACAAATGACAGAGCCTCATTCTTTTTTATGGCTGAATAGTACTCCTTTGTGTATACGTATAACATTTTCTTTATCCACTCATCAGTTGATGGACACTTGATTCCTTCCAAATCTTGGCTATTGTGAATAGTGCTATAATAAACATGGGAGTGCAGCTCTCTTCCATATACTGATTTCCTTTCTTTGGGGTATATATTAATACCTAGCAATGGGACTGCTGGATCATACAATACCTTCATTTTTAGTTCTTTTTTTTTTTCCTTTGAGGAACCTCAAAAAAAAATTCTCCATGATGGCTGTACTAATTTACATTCCCCCCAACAATGTATGAGGGTTCCCTTTTCTCCACATTCTCACCAGAATTTTTTATTGCCTGATTTCTGTGTAAAAGCCAGTTTAACTGACATGAGAATATAACTCATTCTACTTTGCATTTATCTGATGATTAGGGATTTTGAGTATTTTTAAATGTACCTGTTTTCCATCTGTATGTCATTTTTTGAGAAATGTCTATTCAGATATTTATTCCATTTTAATCAAAGTATTGGATTTTTTTTGCTATTGAGTTGTTTGAGCTCCTTATATATTTTGGTTGTTAATCCCTTGTCAGATAGACAATTTGCAAACATGTTCTCCTATTCTGTCTGTTTTCTCTTCATTTGTTGATTGTTTCCTTTGTTGTACAAAAGCTTTTTAACTTGGTGTCATCCCATTTGTCCATTTTTGCTTTGGTTGCCTATACCTATTGGGTATTACTCAAGAAATCATTACCCAGTTCAATGGCCCGGAGAGTTTCCCCAGTGTTTTCTTTTAGTAATTTCATAGTTTCAGGTCTTAGATTTAAGTCTTTGATCAATTTTGATTTGATTTTTGTATGGGATGAAGGATAGGGATCTAGTTTCATTTTCTGCATGTGTTTGCTATTTCCCTAGCACCATTAATTGAAAAGACCGTTGCTTCCCCATTGTATTTTCTTGGCACGTTTGTTGAAAATGAGTTCACTGCAGATGTACGGATTTGTTTCTGGGTTCTCTATTCTGTTCTATCGGTCAATGTGTCTGTTTTTATACCCACACCATGCTTTTTGTTACTATAGCTCTGTAGTACAGTCTGAAGTCAGACAATGAGATTCCTCCAGTTTTGCTCTTTTTGCTCAGGACAGCTATGGCTATTCTGGGTCTTTTGTGGTTCCATATAAACTTTAGGATTTTGTTTTATTCCTATGAAGTATGTCATTGATATTTTGATAGGAGTACATCAAATCTGTATATTACTTTCAATAGAATGGACATTTTAACAATATTGATTATTTCAATCCATGAACATGTTAGTATCTTTCCTTTCTTTGTATCCTCTTCAATATCTTGCATCAATATTGCATAATTTTCATTGTGGAGATCTTTTACTTCTTTTGTTTAGTTATTTTCCTGGTATTTAATTTTATGTGTTGGTATTGTAAATGAGGTTACTCTTATAATTTTTTTTCAGATTTTTAACTGTTGGCATATAAAAATGCTACTGATTTTTGTATGTTTTTATTTTTATCCCACAACTTTACTGAATTGGTTTATCAGTTCTGAAAGTTTTTTAGTGGAGTCTTTAGGTTTCTCCAAATACAACATCATATCCTCTGCAAACAAGGATAATTTCACTTCTTTCTTTCCAATTTAAATGCCTTTTATTTCTTTCTCTTGTCTGATTTCTCTAGCTAAAATTTCCATGATTATGAATAACAGTGGTCAAAGTGGGCATTCTGGTCATGTTTTAGACATTAGAAGACAGATTTTCAGTTTTTCCCCATTTAATAAGATACAAGCTGTGGGCCTATTACATGTGGCTCTTATTTTGTTGAGGTATGTTCCTTCTATCCCTAGTTTTTTCAGGGTTTTTACTATGAAGGAAGTTTAATTTTATCAAATGCTTTTTTTTTTTAGCATCAATTGAAATGATTACATGGTTTTTTCCCATCTTTTTAATGTGTTGTTTAATTCAGTTTGCTAATATTTTGTTGAGGATTTTTGCATCAGCATTCATCAGTGATACTGTCATGTAGTTTTGTCTTTCTGTTGTGCCTTTGTTTTGTTTTTGGTATCAGGGTAATACTCACCTCATACAATAAGTTTAGAAATATTCCTTCCTCCTTCAGTTTTTCAGAATAGTTTGAGTAGAATTGGTATTAGTTCTATCTTAAATGTTTGGTAAAATTTGGCAATTAAGCAATTGAGTCTCGAGCTTTTCATTGCTGCAACTTTTTATTATGGCTTTGGTCTCATTACCTGTTATTGTCTATTCTGGTTTTTTATTTCCTCATAGTTCAATATTGGCATGTTGTTTGTTTCTAGAAGTTTATGCATTTCTTCTAGGTTTTCCAATTTATTGGCACAGAGTTGCTCACAGTAGCTTCTAATGGACCAATGAGTTTCTTCAGTATCAGTTATAATGGCTCCTTTTTCATATCTGATTTTATTTGGATATTCTCTTTTGTTTTCATAATTAGCCTGGCTAAAGATTTGTCTAATTTGTTTATCTTTTCAAAAAACCAACTCTTTGTTTCATTGATCTTTTCTAATGTTCTCTTTGTTTCAATTGTATTTATTTCTGCTCTGATCTATTTTATTTATTTTCTTCTACTAATGTGAGGTTTGGTTTGCCCCTGCTTTTTTAGTGCTTTAAAATGCACTCTTAGGATTTTTATTTGAGATTTTTATTCTTTTTTTTAAATCTATGTACTTATAGCTATAAACTTTACTCTTAGAACTGCTTTCACTGGATCCCGCAGGTTTTTATATGTTGTGTTTTCATTATCATTTGTTTCAAGCGATTTTTAAATTTTCTGTTAATTTCTTCATTGACACACTGGTCAGTAAAGAACATATTGTTTAATTTCCATATGTTTGTATAGTTTTCAAACTTTATCTTGTTATTGATTCTTAGATTTATTTCATTGTGTTCAGAGAAGATAGTTGATATAATTTCAACTTTTTGGAATTTTTAATAATTTATTTTATGGCCTAACATCCAGTCTATCCTTGAGAATAATCCATGTACTGTGGACAATAATGTGTATTCTCCAGTCACTGGGGGAAATGTTCTGTAAATGTCTATTACTTCCATTTAGTCTACAGTACAGATTAAGTCTGTTGTTTGTCTGTTGAATTATTGACTGGATAATCAGTCCAATGCTGAAGTGGGATGTTGAAGTTTTCAGCTTAAAGAACATTTCAAAGTGTTCCATAAATGAAAGAAGTAAGGGATATAGACACCTAATTTGGATGTATATGAAAGCTACCTTCTGTTGTTAACTTTATTAAATATATTTATTGAAGAACTTAGAAAAGTCTAGATTATTTTATTAACTATAGTTTTCATGTTGTACATTAGATCTTCAGGCTTGTTCATCCTACATATCTATGACTTTGTATCCTTTGACATAAACCTCCACCACTCCTGGTATCCATTTGTATCCATTCCCCACCTCCCACTCCTGGTAACCATCCTTTTATTCTCTTTATCTTCTCTTGTCATTTACTACAACATGGATGAACTTGGACGACATTATTCTAAGTGAAATAAGCCAGAAGCAGAAAGAAAAATACTACATGATATCACTTATATATGGAATTTAAAAAAGAACAGCTAAAACTAAAATAATTAACTATAGCATGTTATAAAAATTCATGAGAAAAAGCAAAAGAAATTATTATAACATCAAAAAGCAAGTTATGGCTAGGCATGGTGGCTCACACCTGGAATACTAGCACTTTGGAAGACCTAGGTAAAAGGATCACTTGAGGCTAGGAGTTTGAGACCAGCCTGGGCAACATAGAACATATCTCTACAAAGCTAAAAAAAAAACAAGTTGTATTTTTTGTAAATAACTAAAACAGTAATTAATGAAGAAGAGATACATTTTGAATAGAAATATTAAATAATCCTTTGTATCATTGTATAATACAATTAATAAAGATGAATGAATCATATAAATACACTAATTTTTTAAAGTTCTAGCAGTTTTGACAGGAAATAGTTTTTTTTTTCTTTTTTTTAGGAAATAGTGTTATTAATGAAAGAGCACAAAACTCATAATATGGTACTTCAACAAAGGCATCAAAAAACTGTATTATCATGCCAAATATTATTTAAGATTAGAAACTGCATAAGAAAATTGTAAGTGCCCTGACATTTTACAAGTCACCTATGAAATAACTTTAAAGGAGGCATGACAAACTTCACAGTCTTTTTAAGAATGTGCATGATATGAGTAAGTTATAAAGCTGAAATATACGTATATTTAAAAATTCAATCAGTTATGCATATAAAATGATAGCATTATCTGTAGAAAATCATACTTCCTATAGAAAATGATGATACAAAAATCATTGTCACATGAAGAGGGAATAAAAAATTATACAGACAAGAAATATAGGGGCTAAATGCATTTCAGAAATGTGTCAGTTAATTAAGTTATTCTTTTTCTGAATTTCGTGGTGCTTGTGATATTCATTAGCTTTCAAAATTCATAATTTGTTTTGATCTCTTTTCCCATTCTAAATAAATATTCCCTTTCATACCTTTGTTTTTTAGTTTTAATTTTATATTCTCCTCTGTTAAAATGGCTGTGCAAATCAAACAAGCTTCAAGCACTACAAAACCTGGATTTATCCCTGGATGCACTTGCTGCCAAGTTTGAAAATAATCTTATCTTTGTTACAACAACCACTGCATAGTTAATCCTCCTAAGAAGAATTGTCAATTTTTTTGATACAGCCTGTGCTTTTTCTTCTGTTGGCCGTTCATCACCACTGCTGGGAGAAGGATGGATCTAGACTGAAAGTGATGAAAGATGGTGTGGTTAAGTCTCTGATTCAGGTAAATGACTTTTGAATAATGCAAATATCCTGTAGAAAAGCTCAAAAATATTGTACTTGGTTTTATTTTTTCTTTTCATTTGCTTTACATGTTTATAGTAGTATTAGATGGCAATTTGTAGATTTTTAGAGCTGTGTGTATTATTTTTATTTTATTTATTTATTTATTTTCGAGACAAGGCCTCCCTCTGTTGCCCAAGCTGGAGTACAGTGGTGAGATCTTGGCTCACTGCAAATTCTGCCTCCCCAGCTCAAGTGATCCTCCTGCCTCAACCTCCCAAGTAGCTGGGACTAGAGGTGTGAGCCACCATGCCCAGGTAAGTTTTGCATTTTTTGTAGAGACGGGGTTTTGCCATGTTGCCCAGGCTGTTCTCAAACTCCTGAACTCAAGCAATTTGCCCATCTCAGCCTCTCAAAGTGCTGGGATTATAGGCATGAGCCACCACATCCAGCCTATTTTTTATAACCAACAAGAATTTACAGTGTTCTTATCACTCCAGTGACAAAAATGGACTAGTGTGTATATTAATAGGGGATAGAATGATCCAAATTCTGATTCTGCCTCTTACTTGGGAATTTTAAAAGATATTTTATAAATGACTTCAGTATGGGTCTCTGGCCCATGATAGCCACTGATTTTTATAATATATAATAAATTCTGGGTGTTATTGTTATTAAAGATCCTATGCATTGAAGAGGATAATTATTTTTCTTCTTTTTAAAAAAATTTACCAGTTTTGTTTGTTTGTTTATTTATTTATTTATTTTTGAGACGGAGTCTCGCTTTGTTGCCCAGGCTAGAGTGCAGTGGTGTGATCTCGGCTCACTGCAACCTCCGCCTCCTGAGTTCAAACAATTCTCCTGCCTCAGCCTTCAAAGTAGCTGGGACTACAGGTGCCCACCACCATGCCCGGCTAATTTTTTGTATTTTTAGTAGAGATGGGGTTTCACCGTGTTAGCCAGGATGGTTTTGGTCTCCTAACCTTGTGATCCGCCCGCCTCGGTCTCCCAAAGTGCTGGGATTACAGGTGTGAGCCACCGTGCCCAGCCTACCAGTTGATTCTAAAGGATATTAAAAAGGATACAGATGAAGATAAACATAGAGAGAAGTATGGAAAAAGGGGTGTGGAACTTCCATGTCCTCCCTTGGCATGCCACCCTCCAGGAACCTCCACATGTTCAGCTATCCAGAACCTCTCCAAACCCAGTTTCCTTGGTTTTTTATGGAAGCTTCATGCTGCCAGAATTCCTTTCTCCAGAGTATAGGACAGAATCCACTCTGGTGAGGTCTTAAGACCAACAATCAGAAAGGCAGGGAAAGGTTAGAGTCTTGCTTTGGGCAGGTGAAAGGAGGACAGGAAAATGTCAGAGATTCTGTTTCCTGAGGCCTGCCCCTGTAGCATAATGCACCCATCATTATAACACAAAACTGTAACAAGGGCTATGGGTGTCATAAGCCAGAAACCCTGGATGGAAACTTATATATGGATTATGGTATATATTATTATATATGTGTGTGTATATAATATATACATAATATGCACATGTATATTTATATATTATATAATACATAGTTTGTATATACATATATCTTCTGTTATTGTATGCATATATATACATGTGTATATATATATAATATATATATATAAATATATATTATATATATATATAAAACGTGTGTAATAACACCACAGGCCAGCTCCTGGTTTTCTCCCATGGATCCTTTACATCAATAAATAAATATACATAGTCATCAATAATTAGTTCAGTCCATCATGTTGTATGACTCTCTCCCAGAGTGAGACCACTCAGGTTCGTAGAATTTCTTTCAATTTTGTCAGGTTCCAAAAGCAAGAGTCATTTTGGCAAATCTATACCTTCATCCATTCAGGCATCTGGAATAATTGAGCTAAGAGATAATGTCATCTCTCGCTCTGAGACTCTGTCAAGTTGTTAACGTAATATTAGATTTTCCTCAATTTGTTACCCATTTATTCATTTCTTTACCTTCAGCTATTCTCTTTTCATCCGTTTGTTATTTATTTTTATTCACACTTTTCCACCTTTGGAAGGGACATCAGGTTCAGCCACCGTGTTGGGCCAGATTGCTGATAGCAATACTAGTTCAGCAAGTGTCTTCCTCTCGGTCCACTCACGCTCAGTTAGGATAAGGTTAGATAAGCACAGAACTAGTAGGCTGTTTCTGCCACCAGACAATATAGTTGTATTCACTGTTAGCCCTAATTTTGACGGATGGGGTAAAGGTACCATCCACTCTCATCAGGCCCCTAGAAATTCTGACATAAGTTTTAAAAATAGTGAGATTCTTGCTTAGAAACCATCCCTTCTTCTACCACTTGTATTTGCAGCCCTGATCTTAGGACCACTGCATGAGATAGGGAGAAAACAAAATGTTTTTGAGGTGATTTGAGGAAGGAAGGAAAAAATTATAGTCATTATACCAGTGTACTAGAAGAATAATTATTGAGTTATTTTATGATTACTCCATATCTGCAGAGCAGGGATGTTCCTGTTTTAGAGACGGAAACAGAGGTTTGGCTTTCTGTAAGCTACCAAGACCAAATGATTCCTTTAACTCTGTCTTGAAAAATAGTTTTATGTCCATCTACCACTGAAGAAGACATTTTGACAGAATCATCTAATTAGAATGGCTTGTATTATGAGAAAGTAATTAAAGTTTATGCACTGTTTTAATGTTTAGATTCCGTACCAAAACGTTTGTGGTACTGCTGTCTTATTCTTGGCAGGCCAGTAATAATACAGTCTTGGTACACTTCACAACATTGATTTTTTAAAAATATTATTCCAGCTTAGGATCCATTTTTATATTAAGATTGATGAAGGCTGGGAAGAGAGCAAGAACAAAAGTCAGGGAATGAAAGAATAAGACACTATCTGCCTGCTTTTCTAGTTTCTGCAGGTTAAGCTCTACGTCTAAATATTGGGCCCTATAACGTTCTCCTTTTACGACAAAGTAAAATAAATTCCCTACTTATTTTAACTATCTTGAGTGAGTCTCCGTTTCTTGGAGTCATGTGATTGCTGACTTGAATTATAACGATTATACATTTTGTATTTAGATAGGTGTCTGATTTAAGCTATGCAAGACAGCTTTAGAATTATAAAAGCATGCTATTGTAATATGGGAAGTTTAAATTATACATACCTGTATTATTTTCCTACCGCAGCTCTAACAAATTACAACAAATTTTATACCTCAAAACCAACAGAAATGTATTATCTTACCATTTTGGAGGTCAGAAGTCAAAATGGGTCTTACAGGATTGAGAACAATTTATCATCGGGGCTATATTTTTTTCTGGAGGCTTTAGAAGAGAATTGATTATTTGCCTCTCACAGCTGCTAGAGATCACCTGCACTCCTTGGCATCGGAACCATCACTCCAACCTCTACTTTAATCATCACATCTCCTTCTCTAATTCTGACTCTTCTTTCTTTTATTAAGACCTTTGTGATTACTTTGGATTTAACTAAATAATCAAGAACAGCCTCTTCATCTCAAGATCCTTAACTTAGTTACATCTGAAAAGTCCTTTGTCATTTAAGGTAATGTATTCACAGGTGTTGGAGATTAGGTCATGTACATCTTCAGGGAAATATTATTCTACCTGCCACATCATCCACGATAGTAATATTTTAATGGTTTTTTATTTACCTTTTCACTCATGCTTATATGCTTAATATTAATAAAATGATTCGAGTTCATAGTAATAAATGTAAACTTTATAATGTTTACAAATTTTGCATAACTCTTAGAAGTGATGTAGGTATAAAAAAGATAAAGGTTTACCTTTAGCTGTATTTTGATAATAAATCTTTGTTAAATATTTGATAATTATTCAAAGAAAAAAATAGTGGTTGGATGCAGTTAACACTGTCATCTCAATTATGTGTCCTAAAGACACTTTTAAAATGTGACAATTGGGCCAGGCGCGGTGGCTCACGCCTGTAATCCCAGCATTTTGGGAGTCCGAGGCGGGCAGATCATGAGGTCAGGAGTTCGAGACCAGTCTGGCCAACATAGTGAAACCTTATCTCTACTAAAAATACACAAAAAATTAGCCAGGTGTGGTGGTGTGCACCTGTAATCCCAGTTACTCAGGAGGCTGAGGCAGGAGAATTGCATGAACCTGGGAGGCGGAGGTTGCAGTGAGCCAAGATCGTGCCACAGCACTCCAACCTGGGTGACAGAACAAGACTCAGTCTCAAAAATAAATAAATCAATAAAAATAAAAATAAAAATAAATCAATAAAATGTAACATTCATTGCTCCAAATAAATTAATATTTGATTTCCCAGGTAGAAATTTAGAATTTTGGTCCCAAAGTGTTTCACATGCCCGCAATAATGTATAATATGAATATTGACATTAGCCCAAAAAGACATATACTTTAAGCATCATCCAGGCATCTCTTGTCTTCAATAAATACATAGAGTAGTATTCCTACTTTAACTTAAAGATCCATTAATAATTTAAACTGCATTTTATTTCATAATTTTTGAATTTTTAATTATACCCACAATTTACTTGTGTTTCATAACTTTAGAATAACTATTATGCTTTTTTAAATAGAGTATTGCCCTGTGAAAATATTAAAGGAAAGAAAATATTTCTTCTTGCTAAAGGTCTGCAGGTACTTATTTATTTAAGGTAATGAAGGTGTTAGCTGGGATTGTCAGCCAATGTATAAGAGAAACTCAGATTTCATTTATTTTAAATATGCTACTTCAAGAGAAACTAAAGGATAAAAAAATCAAAGAATATCTAAGGGTTTTATATATATATATGTGTGTGTGTGTGTATGTATGTATATATATGTATATACAAACATGTATATCTACACATATAGATATACACATATCTATATATACACACACATACACACACAGTTATTTAGAGTGCCTTAGATATTTTCATTTCACCAAATGAAAACAGAACAGTAGAGGATTGTATCTCATTGGAATTTAAAATAGACTTTTTATTTATTCTGAAGGTACCATAATTGTAATTATTTGCATTTTAAATTAATTGATATTGCTTTTTATTAGTTCACAGTCTAATATGGATCTAAGTGGAAAGAAAAGGTGGAAATTCAAATGTCCTTCTAAAGCTGAATATGCTAAATATCCTGCAAACAGAGGAAAGCTAGGTATCTTGGTTCATTTTCTGTCGCTATGACAGAATATTTGAGACTGGGTAGTTTATAAAGGAAGTGGATTTATTTCTCACAGTTCTGAAGGCTGGGGAGTCCAAGAGCATGGCACTGACATCTGGTGAGAACCTCCTTGCTGTGTTATCCAATGGTGGAAGGTGAGAGGGCAAGCCAGGGCATGCAAAGAAGGAGAAAACTTGAGAGGCTGTACTTGCTTTATAACAACCCACTCTCACAGCAACTAACCCATTTCCTCAATAACTTCATTAATCCATTAATGAGAATGGGGACCTTATGACCTAATTACTTCTTAAAGGCCTTACCTCATGAGTTTTGGCAGGGGTATTCATATTGCAGCAATAGGTGTAATATAAAAATATTTATATATAAATATATAAATAATATTTACACATAATATATATTATATGTTATATATTATTTTAATTATATAACATATAATATAATATATGATATACATTATAACAGTAATATATATTATATATAATATATGATTAATATATATTATATTATATATATAACATATTATATATGCCAGATTTAGTAATGATGCCCAGAGCAAATCTAACAGACATGGATGTGCTAAATTCTGTTCTCTACATATATAGGTAGAGAAATCTGTCTAGGGAAAATAAGGGGAATTTAAGGACCATGGAGATTTGATGAGAAATGGTGAGGCTTGCTATAAAGAATAGAATGAGTAAGCATTTCACTGCAGCACAACCCAGCAAATGAAAAGTCATTGATAGACCAGAATGAATTATTACTTCCTATGCAATACTACAAACTTAATTCTACTCACATATAGCTGATGCTGTATTGTCTGTGCCGCACCTTCTCAGTTTACTTCTGATCTCACCTATAGCAATATTGGACAGTAACCTGCACACTCTTAGGATGCCAAGGCAAAAGCAAATTGGCCTCTTTGCTTTTCTGCCTTAAGCCTTCTTTCTGCCTTCTTGCAGGTTCAATCAGGGGTTTTAATGTCATCAAAGAAAAACTTTAACTGGTGGTGGATGGCGGTCTGTATTAAAAAGTGCCGGCCACCTATCCTGTGGGGGAAGCCAATTCTTTAGTTCATTCTACATTGTCACTCCTAGGGTTTATAGGGAGACTGAGCCTATCTGTCCACAGGAAAGATCAGCTCCTTATTAGTTTTCCTCTTTTTAACTATGACACTCCCTTCTCCCTTCTTTATGTTTCCATAGATAACCTGTCAATAAATCTCCTCTTCCCAAATAATTGTCTCATGATCTGCTATCAGGGAGACTCAAATCAAGATATACACTGAGTTTTATCTATGTATCTCTATGGTTTAAAAAATTCTTATATTTATAATTGCCCTCTGAAGAATGTGGGATGACATGGGGTTTGGGAGATAAGCTTTGGAATACTTGTCCGCTCCATTTTACTGACAAGAAAAATGCTTTAGGTAATCTGAGTGATTCTCCCAAAATCACACAGCTAATAAGTGGCAAAGTCTTCTTTGATGTGCTAAAGAGGACTTTGGAAGCGTAAAATAGAATGAATTGTTTCCCAAATGAGTTCTGTGTATTTTAATTTCATGTGTAACCTCAATTTAACGTGTCAGATCTTGTTAGCTGAAAACATCTCAGCTAAACTCCATTAATTTTGGTTCCATTAATTTATGCTTTGTGATAACTTGAAAGCATAATAATAAAAGTTATTTTCTCTCTAAAAATATTATCTAAGAGTATACATTTTTAATCAGACCAAATCATTTCCTCAATCTCCTTCTTGGTTTTTCTACAGCCATCATCCTTTAATGTTCTATGATACACAATAAAAGACAAAGAACATTAGGCACACTAAATCTTAGGATGCTTTATTGATCTCATAATGCCATCCAGCATCATAAAATTTAACTCTGGCCCATCCTAAGTTATATTACGAGAAGAAAATGTTTATACATCTTTTTCTGTTATTTAGTTTTTATTTAATATATACTTAGGCAACACTAACTGTATGCCAAGCATTGTTCTAAATGTTTTACAAATAGCAACTCATTTAATTCTTTTTAAAAAATGTTTATTCATTTATTACAAACAATTACAAATTTATTACATGTTAGTATAAACATTTTAATGAAAGAGAAATACATTTGCAAACTTCCTCCAAAGATGAAAAGATTGGCATTGTTTTTTTAAAAACAAATTTTTATTTTATTTTTTATTTCAATAGGCTTTTGGGAAACAGGTAGTGTTTGGTTACATGAATAAGAGTGGTGATTTCTGAGATTTTGGTACACCCATCACCTGAGCAGAATACATTGTACCCAGTGTGCAGTCTTTTATCCCTTGCCACCCTCCACCTTTTCCCCTGAGTCCCTAAAGTTGAATGTATCTTTCTTATGCCTTTGCGTCCTCATAGCTTAGCTCTCACATATGAGTGAGAAGATGCAATGTTTGGTTTTCCATTCCTGAGTTACTTCACTTAGGATAGTAGCCTCCAATTCCATCCAGGTTGTCACAAGTGCCATTATCTTGTTCCTTTGTGTGACTGAGTAGTATTCCATATATATATATACACACACATACCACATTTTCTTTATCTACTTGTTGATTGGTGGGCATTTGGACTGGTTTTGCAATTGCAAATTGTGCTGCTATAAACATGTGTGTGCAAGTATCTTTTTTGTAAAATGACTTATTTTTCTCTGGATAGATACCTAGTAGTGGGATTGCTGGATCAAACAGTAGATCTACTTTTAGTTCATCAAGGAATTTCCACCCTGTTTTCCATGGTGGTTGTACTAGTTTACATTCCCACCAACAGTGTAAAAGTGTACTCTTTTGATGACATCCACACCAACATCTATTATTTTTTGATTTTTTGATTATGAATATTCTTGCAGGAGTTAGTTGGTATCACATTATGGTTTTGATTTACACTTCCCTGATAATTAGTGATGTTGAACATTTTTCCATACGCTTCTTGGCCATTTGTGTATCTTCCTTTGAGAACTGTCTATTCATGTCCTTAGCCCACTTTTTGATGAGATTTTTTTTTCTTGCCTATTTGTTTGAGTTCTTTGTAGATTCTGGATATTAGTCCTTTCTCAGATGTATAGATTGTGAAGATTTTCTCCCACTCTGTTAGTTATTCGTTAACTCTGCTAATTATTTCTTTTGCTGTGTGGAAGCTTTTAAGCTTAATTAAGTCCCATCTATTTGTCTTTGTTTTAGTTACATTTGCTTTTGAGTTTTTGGTAATGAAGTCTTTGCCTAAGCCAACGTCTAGAAATCTTTTTCTGATTTTATCCTCTAGAATCTTTTTTTTTCAGGTCTTAAATTTAAGTCTTTGATCCATCTGGAGTTCATTTTTGTATAAGGTGAGAGATGAAGATCCAGTTTCATTCATCTACATATGGCTTACCAATTATCCCAGAACCATTTGTTGAATAAGGTGTCCTTTCCCCACTTTATGTTTTTGTTTCCTTTATTGAAGATCAGTTGGGTATAAGTATTTGGCTTTATTTCTGGGCACTCTATTCTGTTTCATTGGTCTATGTAAATATTTTAATACCAGTAGACCGTACTGTTTTGGTGACTATGGCCTTATAATATGGTTTGAAGTTGGGTAGTGTGATGCCTCCAGATTTTTTCTTTTTTGCTTAGTCTTGCTTTGGCTATGCAGGCTCTTTATTGATGCCGTGTGAATTTTAGGATTGATTATTTTTCTAGTTCTGTGAAGAATGCTGGTGGTAATTTAATGAGAATTGCATTGAATTTGTAGATTGCTTTTGACAGTATGGTCATTTTTACAATATCGATTCTACCCATTCATGAGCATGGGATGTGTTTCCATTTGTTTGTGTCATCTATGATTTCTCTCAGCTGTGTTTTGTAGCTTTCCTTGTAGATGTCTTTTACATCCTTGGTTAGGCATATTCCTTTGTGAAGTAAGTTGAGTTCTTAATTTGATTCTCAGCTTGGTCACTGTTGGTGTATAGCAGAAATACTGATTTGTGTACATCAATTTTGTAACCTGAAACATTGCTGAATTCATTTACTAGTTCTAGGAACTCTTTGGATGAGTCTTTAGAGTTTTCTAGGTATACAATCATATTATCAGCAAACAGTGACAGTGACTTCCTTTTTACCAATGTGGATGCCCTTTACTTCTTTCTCTTGTCTGATTGCTCTGGCTAGAACTTCCAGAACTATGTTGAGTTGAAGTGGTGAAATGGGCATCCTTGTCTTGTTTCAATTCTCAGGAAAAATGCTTTCAACTTTTCCCCATTCAGTATAATGTTGGCTGTGAGTTTGTCGTAGATGGCTTTTATTACCTTAGGGTATGTCCCTTCCATGCCAATTTTTCTGAGGGTTTTAATCATAAAGGGATGTAGGATTTTGTCAAATGCTTTTTATGCATCTATTGAGGTGATCATGTGATTTTTGTTTTTAATTCCATTTATGTGGTGTATCACATTTATTGACTTACATATGTTAAACCACCCCTGCATTCCTGGTAAAAAAAACCCACTTGCTCATGTTGGATTATCTTTTTGATACGCTGTTGGATTTGGTTCACTAGTATTTTATTGAGGATTTTTGCATCTGTGTTCAACAGGGATATTGGTCTGTAGTTTTCTTTTTTTATTATGTCTTTCTCTAGTTTTTGTATTAGGGTTAAACTGCTTCATAGAATTATTTAGTGAGGATTCGTTCTTTCTCTATCTT
This sequence comes from Rhinopithecus roxellana, assembly GCF_007565055.1. Classification (NCBI taxonomy): domain Eukaryota; kingdom Metazoa; phylum Chordata; class Mammalia; order Primates; family Cercopithecidae; genus Rhinopithecus; species Rhinopithecus roxellana. Next base: position 61,090,664 of record NC_044555.1, on the reverse strand, counting down.
TTGGATAGTGTCAATAGAATTGGTACCAATTCTTCTTAATGTATGATAGAATTCAGCTGTGAATCCATCTCGTCCTGGACTTTTCTTTGTTGACAATTTCTTTATTACCATTTCAATATCACTGCTTGTTATCGGTCTGTTCAAAGATTCTATACCTTTCTGGTATAATGTATGTATTAGTCTGTTCTCACACTACTAATAAAGACATACCTGAGACTAGGTAATTTATAAAGGAAAGAGATTTAACTGACTTACAGTTCAGCATGGCTGAGGAGGCCTCAGGAGTGCCCAGTGAAGGGAAAAACCCCTTATAAAACCATCAGATCTCATGAGAAATAACTCACGATTACAAGAACAGGGTGGGGGAAACTGCCTCCATGATTCACTTATCTCTACCTAGCCCCTCCCATGACATGTGGAAATTATGGGAACTACAATTCAAGACGAGAGTTGAGTGGGAACACAGCCAAACCATATTATTCTACCCCTCGCGACTCCCAAATCTCATGTTCTCATAATTCAGTACACAATCATGCCCTTCCAATAGTCTCCTGAAGTCTTAACTCATTTCAGTGCTATCACAGAAATCTAAGATCTCATTTGAGACAATGCCTATGAGCCTGCAAAATCAAAGGTAAGTTAGTTACTATCCAGATACAATGGAGATACAGGCATTGGGCAAATACACACATTCCAAATGGAAGAAATTGGCCAAAACTAAGGGGCCACAGGCCCCATTCAAGTCCAGAATCCAATAGGACAATCATTAAACTTTAAAGTTCCAAAATGATCTCCTTTAACTTCATGTCTCACATCCAGGGCACACTGATGCAAGAGCTGGGCTACTACAGCCTTGGGCAGCTCCACCCCTGTGGCTTTGGAGGGTATAGCCTCCCTCGCAGCTGCTTTCATGGGTTGGTGTTGAGTGTCTGTGGCTTTTCCAGATGCACAGTGAGAGCTCTCAGTGGATCTACCATTCTGGGGTCTGGAAGACAGTGGCCTTCTTCTCACAGCTCCACTAGGCAGTGCCCCAGTGGGGCTCTGTGTGGGGGATCCAATACCACATTTCTCTTCTGCACTGCCCTAGCAGAGGATCTACATGATGCTCTGCTCCTGTAGAAATCTTCTGCTTGGACAGCCAGGTGTTTCCATACATTCTCTGAAATCTAGGTATAGGTTCCGAAACCTCAATTCTTGATTTCTGTGCACCCACAGGCTTAACACCACATGGAAGCTGCCAAGGCTTGGGGCTTGCACCGTCTGAAGCCATGGCCTGAGCTATACCTTGGCCTCTTTCAGCCACAGCTGGAGTGGTCATGATACAGAGCACCAAGTCCCTAAGCGGCACACAGCAGGGGGTCCCTTTGCCCTTCCCATCAAACAATTTTTTCCTCCTAGGCTTCTGGGCCTGTAATGAGAGGGGCTGATACATCTTTAAAATTTCATCTCATTTTAAATATGGGAAAACTAAGGCACAGAGAGATTAGGAAGTTCGGCCCATGTCACACAGCTGGTAAATAGCTAAGCATCAAATCAAACTCAGGAAACATAACTCCGAAGTCAGAAGTTAGTACTCTTTTCTTCTCAATGCTCCCTCAAAACCTAAAAATCTCACCTAATTCAGTCACTGTAACAACACATATACCCTAATAAATAGTCAAAAGTAAGAAAGACTAAAGAGGAGCACTATAAAGTATGCTTCCCAAGAGGGTTCTTCATTCCTAATTCTATGCAAAGAATTAAATTATTAGGTTTCAGAAACCTCTTAATGCTTTCACTGACATTTTATGACTCCTTAAGTCCACGTCACAGCTTTTTAAAAATATGAATAATAGTTTTTTCCTAGTGTTTATATGTTTTGTTTTGTTTTTTTAAATAAATCTTGTTATGTATATTTAACATACACAACAGGATGTTTTGTGATACACAGATATAGAAAAATTGGTACTATTATAAAACAATAAAACATATTCATATTCCCACATAGTTATCATTTTTTTTTCCACCATGGCAAGAGCAGCTAAAAATATGAAACACTTCATGAATTTGCCTGTCATCCTTGTTCAGGGGCCATGCTGATCTTTTTTTGAAAGAATTTTTGTGGGTATAAAGTAGATGTATATATTTATGAGAACATGAGACGTATTAAGACTGGCATGTAATATGAAATAAGCACATCAAAGAGGATGGGGGTATCCACCCCATCCACCATTTAACTCCTTTGAGTTATATACAATCAAATTACACTCTAAGTTATCTTAAAGGGTAAAATTAAGTTATTATTGACTGTAGTCACCCTGTTATGCTATCAAACATAGGTCTTACTCATTCTTTCTAACTAGTTTTTGTACCCATTAACCATCCCTACCCCTCACTACGCTTCCCAGCCTCTGGTAACTATTCTTCTACTTCCTGTGTCCATGAGTTCAATTGTTTTGAATTTTAAATCCCACAAATAAATAAGAACATGTAGTGTTTGTCTTTCTGTGCCTGGCTTATCTCACTTAGCATAATGATCTCTAGTTCCATCCATGTTGTTGCAAATGACTGGATCTCATTGTCTTTGATGGCTGACTAGTGCTCCATTGTGTATATGTACCACTTTTTAAAAATCCATTTATCTGTTGATGGATGCTTAGTTTGCTTCAAAATCTCAGCTATTGTCAACAGTGCTTCAACAAACATAGGAGGGCAGATATCTCTTCAATATACTGATTTCCTTTCTTTTGGGTATTTTGGTACATTGGTTACAATGTACACTATTTGGCTGATGATTATACTAAAAGCCCAGAATTCACCATGAAACAGTATATTCACGTACATACAAACAGCCAAAAAACACATAAAAAAAGGTTCCACATCACTAATCATCAGAGAGGTGTATATAAAATCCACAATGAGATACTATCTCACACCAGTCAGAATATCTATTATTAAAAAGTCAGAAAATGTCAGGTGCTGGCAAGGCTATGAAGAAAAGGAAATGCTTATACACCATTTGTGGGAATGTAAATTAGTTCAGCCACCATGGAAAGCAGTTTGGAGAGTTCTCAAAGACATTAAAACAAAACCATTATTTGATCCAGCAATCCCATCACTGGGTATATATTTGAAAGAAAATAAGTTATGCTACTAAAAAGACAGTTGCACTTATATGCTCATTACATCACTATTCACAATAGCAGACATGGAATCAACCTAGGTGCCCAGCACTGGTGGATGGGATAAAGAATATGTGGTAAATATACACCATGGAATATTATGTAGCCTTAAAAAGAACAAAATAATGTCCTTTGCAGAAATATGGATGCAGTGAGAGGCCTTTGTCTTAAGCAAATTTACACAGGAAGAGAAAACCAAACACCACAATGTTCTCACTTATAAGGGGGAGCTAAACACTGAGTAATCATGGACGTAAAGATGGCAACAATTGACTCTGTGGACTACCAGAGTGGGGAAGGAGTGAAGGGAGCAAGAGTTGAAAAACTAGTTATTTGATACTAGACTCATTACCTGTGTGACTGGATAACTTGTTCTCTAAACCTCAGCATCATGCAATATACTCATTTAACAAACTTGCACATATACCCCATTAATCTAAATCAAAGTTGAAATTATTTTTAAAAAGTAACAAAACTTCCACCTAAATCTATAAAAATAAAAATTATTGAAAAAATAAAAAAATAATGAGAAGAGAAAGTAAAACAGACTGCCCATCTAACTGGTACCAATCAATTGAGAGTATCTTAGTCACCCTTTAATCCTTTGTAAATTAGAAATAGAGTTTATATTGTACATTTTAAACTATCAGAATGAATTAGTGCACTGGTGGCTTGATGCAGTATTATGACTTTTTAATTCTTTTAATCGTTTAATAAGCATGTATTGAGAATAAGACATTGTGTTAGATGCCAGGTGTAGAATGTCAAAGAAGAGACCAATACCCTACTTTCAAGGATGTTATGGTTTGGTGAAGGAGACAGTCATTAAAGAAACATCCAAAATAAATCTACAAATACAAAGAATAGTATATATATATACCTTTTAAATTAATATAAAAATATGCAATTGGAGAGAATATCATTGGAAAAATAGTTAATATTGAAGGGTTCAGAATAGATCAATTTGAAAAAGAGACAATTAGACTGAGATTTGAAAAATGAATAGAGATTTGTCTGGGGAAGAGTAAAAGTGATTAAAGATTCCAGAGAGAAAAAAAAAAGCAATTTGATAATAAGAGTGATTCAAAAGCATTATATAAGCATTTTTCATTATAAAATATTAAGTATTATTTTAAATAATGGAAGTCAGTAGTTTTCCCAAGAATTACCAAGCTTTATATTGATTATTAAACCATAATGCTAATTATCCAGTGTATTTTCCTTAAATCTTTCAAGATGTGGGGGCTTTTTATTGTAATGTTTCAATTACATCGTTCATTCAATTTTTAGTTATGATCATTTTATATTGAAATCTTATCTTCTAATTACATTCTTGTCATTAGATCAGTAGAATGTTTTCCTAGCTATGAGTTCAAAATGTCTTTCATAAAGTGTCCACTTATTAAAAATTGATTTACAGTACACAGTCCCTCAGGGAGAATCATTCTGATTTCACAAGATGTATTTGAAAGAAAGAAAACAGTCATTCCAGGCTGGAACAGTGCTGTTCTTTGTGGAGTATCCTTCTGTTTTTTTTTCAAAGAGTTTTACCTTAGCTGAAAGTTTCTTTAAATTAACTTCTCTAGTTTCCAGATATTGCAGCCAACTCCACTATTTCATGTATGGTGGAATAGGTGACATGTTGGCCTTGCACAGCACTTTTGTTCCTGGGTGACAGATTTGTAGTAGAGTGATATCCAGAAATCATTGTAATTGCAGCAGTATTTTATGCAATTTTTGAAGAATATTCTCTGTTCAAGGATTTCAAAACACTCTTCTAATGGTAAATTACCTTCACAATATCTCTTTTTGTTAACTGCAATAAGTGAAGCAAAGAAAGTTATAGTCTACCAGGGTCTTCTGCTGACTTTCATCAATACATTTGTTGGCTATCTACTGAATGCTCAACACTTAGATGGAGGCAGTGAAGAGATTTAAGGGAAATAAAAGGCAAAATTCCTGAAGTCAGTTGTTTGATTTTGTAAGGAAGAAAAATGAACCAAAGAAAATTTTAAAATGTAGAAAACATTTGTAGATAAATTAAGGATGTTCCTATTAAGTAGTCTCGTGTTTAGACTTGTAAAAAGGCTAGAGAAAGAGGTCTTATTGTATAATTAGAATCATTGACCTTGAGAAAGTTTTTTGTTTTTTCGAGGTGGAGTCTCACTCTGTCACCCAGGCTGGAGTGCAATGGTGCAATCGGAGCTCACTGTAACCTCCACCTCTCGGGTTCAAGCAATTCTCCTGCCTCAGCCTCCCAAGTAACTGGGATTACAGGTGCATGCCACCATGCCCAGGTAACTTTTTTGTATTTTAGTAGAGATGGGGTTTCAGTATTTTGCCCAGGCTGGTCTTGAACTCCTGAGCTCAGGCAATCCACACTCCTCGGCCTCCCAAAATGCTAGGATTACAGGTGTGAGCCACTACACCCAGCTGACCTTGAGAAAGTTTCTAATCATTGAGGCAGATGATTTGGCACTGCAAAGTGGCAATAACATTATGAGCAGATTAAATGGCATATTTAGGTATATAGAATCCAAAGAGGGCACAATTTCTGTGAGGGTTGACCTGTAGTTTTGCCAAATACAGCAGAGTTGGATAGTCCAAAATCAAGTAGAATAAAAGGCCCTTTGGTAGAGGGAAGGGTATCTGCCAACAGAAATAACTTGAGTAATTAAAAAGAAAAAAGATAAAAATGACACCAAGGTAAAGCCCTTACTACACTATGGGTTAAAAATCGAATGAGTCATAATTATACAAGAAACCCTAGAAATTAATCAGTCCACTCACAGTCTTCATCAAATTATGAATGTACCAATGAAACCCTAATTTATGTTTTGTTGTATTAATTAGGAGACATTTCTAAGAAATAGAGATATAAATAGAGACATAAAATGTTAATATATAGTTTCAACTGATTATATGAGGGATCTTCAAAAAGTTCAGAGAAAATGTGTATTATGAAAAAAATGAATAAATTTCAAAATTTTTGCACCAAAATAAACTCATACTAACTTGTTATGATATGTCTGAAGAGAAGTTAGTTTGAGACACTAAGAAGGATGGGTCATCAGTCTAAAAGGAGCCCTTGTCAGAGCAGCATGAATTCGGACATAGTTGAAGCAAGAACAATCAAATTTGTAGTGAAGCATGGGGGGAAGAATACTCAAGCTTCTTCCACCCAATGATTTGGGTGGAAATCATTGATCCTTTATAAAAAGTTTATAGAAACAATGTCCTTAAGTAATCAGCAGTTTACAAAGGGGTAACTTGTTTCAAGAAAGTACAAGATGATGTTGAAGACGAAGCCTGCAACAGCAGACTATTCACATAAATTTGTGAAAAAAAAAAAATTAACCTTACTTGAGCCTTAATTGAAGAGGACCAAGAATTAACAGCACAAGCAATAGCCAACACCATAGATACCATAGATATCTCATTTGGTTCATCTTATGCAATTCTGATTGAAAAATTAAAGTTGAGCAAACTTTCTGCTTGACGGGTGCCAAAACTGTTGCAGCCAGATCAGCTGCAGAAAACAGCAGAGCTTTCAATGGAATTTTAAATAAGTGTGATCAAAATTTCAAAATAGTTATTTGAAGAATTGTAGCAGGACATGAAATGTAGCTTTACCAGTATGACCCAGAAGACAAAGCACAACTAAAGCAATGGCTGCCAGCAGATTTAAGTGGTCCAGTCAAAGCAAAAGATGGACTGGTCAAGAGCAAAGAAAATGCAACAGTTTGCGGGGAAGTTTAAAGCATTTTGCCTTTTTACTTTCTGGTAAGTCAAAGAACAATAACATCTGCTTATTATTAGAGTGATTTGAGAAAGTTAGTCAAAGTTTTAGCAGATAAATATCTGAGATAGCTTCACAAGAGTCCTTTTCCACCACGACAATGCTCCTGTGCATTCATCTCATTAAAAAAAAAAAAAGAAAAAGAAAAAAGGAGGGTCCAGGCGTGGTGGCTCACACCTGTAATCCCAACACTTTGGGAGGCTGATGCAGGTGGATCACTTGAGACCAGGAGTTCGAGACCAGCCTGGCCAACATGGCGAAACCCGTCTCTATTAAAAATACAAAAATTAGCCGGGCATGGTTTTGCACGCCTGTAGTCCCAGCTACAGGCTGATGCACAAGAATCCCCTGAATCCAGGAGACAGAGGCTGCAGTGAGCTGAGATCACATCACTGCACACTAGCCTGGCTGACAGAGTAAGACTGTCAAAAAAAAAAAAAAAAAAAAGACAAGGAAGGAAGGGAAGGAAGGAAGGAAGGAAGGGGAAAGAAAAGGAAAGGAGAAAAGAAAAGAAAGAAAAGAGAAAAGGAAAGGAAATGAAAGGAAAGGAGAAAAGAAAAGGAAAAAGAAAAAGAAAAAAGGGCACTTTGGTGAGAGTTTTAATGGGAAATCAGTAAGCAAGTCCTGCTTTGGCTCCCTCTGACTTCTTTTTGTTTCCTAATTTTAAAAAATCTTTAAAGGGCACTCATTTCTGTTCTGTTAATAATGTGAAAAAAGAGTGTTTTGATGTGGTTAAAGTCCAACGACTCTCAGTTCTTTAGGAACGGACTAAATGGTTGGTAATACTACTTACAAAAGTGTCTCGAACTTGATGGAGCTTACATTGAGAAATAAAGATTATATTTTTAATTTTATCTCTTAATTCTGTTGTCCCACATGTTGTTAGAAGTTCCCTCAGATTTTTATAGAACTATGTAGAAAATTTCTAGAAATTTTACTAAGACATAATTCTTTTTGCCTCTGCCCAATTTACTAAGGGCTCTTTGTATTATCTCATTGAATACTCTGTGAATAACTTGACTGACATTAAGACGATTAGTCTGAAGCAAAAATTCTTACAATTTCAACAAAATCAGGAAATCCCATGACACACTATTTTTAAACTTACCTTTACACTAGTATGATCTTATTTACAAACTATTCACACATTATTAACTTAAGCAATTCTCATAACATCCTGTGTATATAGTGTTATTATTACATCTGTACCATTAGTTTATCGTTTAATAGTACTTGACTTCTCCATAAAACAGTAAAAATCCCCTTTAATTTAAAAACATATTATAAAATAATAAAGTAGAAAAGCTACTCTAAGAAAAAAAATATAAGTATACTATAATAGCTAGTCTATAAAAATGATCCACAAAAAAATCACACTTCTTGGTATTCATGTTTTCTTGTTGTTCCTCTCCTTGAATCAGGGTTGAACTAAAGACTTGCTTTTGATCAATAAAATGCAGTGAAAGTGAAGCTGCCTAAGTTGTGTGGCTATGTCAGAAACACCTTGTGTCTTCCTCCTGGCTCCCTTAGAATACTGGCCCTAGATGAATCAAGCAGTCATTAAAAAGTTCCACTACCCAGTGACCATTATGTTGTGAGGAAGCCATGCACAGGGACTGCAGGTGTGGGTAGGGGAGAAAGAGAGCTAGACTGGGTCTGGCCTGCCCAAAGTGGGGTTAGTCATTCCAGCTATGTTGCCAGGCATGTCAATGAAGAAGCCATATGCCATTCTTTGAATGTTCCTCAAAGCACAAGGGTTGAAAATTTAATCCTCAAATTCATATGTTTATTGGAGGTGTAACCTTTGGGAGGTAATAAGAATTAGATAAGGTTATTAGAGTGGGGCCTGCATGATAAAAATGATGGTGTCATAAGAAGAGAAAGATCTGAGCTGACACACATGTTCTTGCTTTGTCACATCTATGCTCTCCACCAAGTCATGCCAGAACAGGAAGAGCCTCACCAAATGAACCACACTCTGTGACTTACCAGGTTCCAGAACCATGTACTAAATAAACCTTTTTTTCTCTACAAATTGCCAAGTCTATGGCATTCAGTTATAACAACAGAAAATGGACTAATACACTGTCTTCAAAATTTAGTCCAATTTAATTTTCAGATGATTCTAGTCCAGCCTCCTTCTAACTGTATCTGCATGAGAGATCCTAAAAGACAACAGATGAGTCCAGTTAAGTCACAGAATATTGGAAAATAATGATTATGCCATTAAATTTTGGGGTGCTTTGTTTTGCAGCCATAGGTACCTGAAACATGCACCAAATACAGAAGTCCACAGTGTTACGATCTTCAAGTTTGTCTTGAGATTTCTAACAGTCTGAGTGAAAAGAAGTATAACCACAGTAGACCCCTTTTGTCTGAAGTTTCACTTTCTGTAGTTTCAGTTACCTGTGAGCAAGAGAGGTAGAAAAATAGCTGAGTACAATACAATAAGATATTTTGGGAGACAAAGACAGAGACCACATTCATGTAACTTTTATTATAGTATATTGTTATAATTATTCAATTTTATTACCAGTTATTAATCTCTTATTGTGCCTAATTTATGAATTAAACTATATGATGGGTGATATGGTTTGGCTTTGTCCCTACCCAAATCTCGTCTTGAATAGTAGTTCACAGAATCCCCACATGTGGGAGGGGCCCAGTGGGAGGTAATTGAATCATGGGGGACATTTTCCCTCATGCTATTCTTACGATAGTTAAGTTCTCATGAGATCTGATGGTTTTAGAAGGGTCTTCCTCCTTCGCTCAGTTCTCATTCTTCTCTCTCCTGCTGCCCTGTGAAGAAGGAGGTATTTGCTTCTCCTTCTGCCATGATTCTAAGTTTCCTGAGGCCACCCCAGCCGTGCTAAACTGTGAGTCAATTAAACCTCTTTCCTTTATAAATGACCCTGTCTCGGCTATATCTTTATTAGCAGTGTGAGAACAGACTTATACAGTAGGCATGTATGTGTAAGGGAAAACAGTATATATATGGTGTGAAAAAATGAATGCTAGAGAGTTGGAGTGAAATGATATAATATAGGTTCTCTCACACTTTATAAAGAGTTTGGTATATACTCTATATGACCAGTGAATATGACCAAGTCTCTAATTTCAATGTGGTAGTACTGTCAGAAAAGACAATGGGTTCAGGGAGAAAAAAGTATAATATATTATTAACAACTCTTCTAGAACTTGAATATCAAGAAAAGGAAGACTAAAATATTTCTTTGTGATCAAGCTTATCTTCTCAAATATGGGAGACATTTAAGCATGTATTATGATTAACTATTGCTACATTACAATCTATCTCAATCTTTAGGGACTGAAAACAACAATTTAAAAAGTTCTTGATGTGAAAGCTTAGTTCTGCCCCATGTACTGTCCACTGAGGAAGTATAACTAAAGGTAGGGAACCTACTTCCAAGATGGCTCAGTTACATGAACGGCAAGTTGGTGCTGGTTGGTAATTGAGCCAACACTGGGCTGGGGTATCTCAATTCATATTTACATGGATGTCGCGATGTGCCTGGCCTTCCTTGTAGCATGGTTCAAGAAAGAACATCCTATGTGACAGGAAGTGGAAACTATAAGCTTCTTAAGACTGAACATGAAAATGGATACAGGTTCCTTTCTGTCAAATTCTATTAATCAAGTAGCCACAGAGCCTGTGATCAAGGGTCTGGAACATAGATGTAATCTTTCAATGGGAAAAGTTACGACTTTCTGCATATTTAAAAAAATGTAACTTCATGTTTCAAAGTTATTATAAAGTATTTTGAAAGGAATTAACAATTGATAAGCTAGGAAATAAAGGAGCTTATTTATAATAACAAGAAGTAGATATAAAGGGAAAGATCCAACCATTAATAGATAAGGACTACTGTGAATAGTAGAGTATTCATCTCAAATTCTGACTACATATAAGAAGTTTGAGTAGCAGTTTAAATTATTTTTAGATATGGAAGAAAAGGAAGATGTATGAAAGTGTGATTGATAGCCTTCATTTTCTGTGATTAAGGTGGGGGTGCTGAGAATAGTGATAAAGATCTGAATTTGCAATCAAGAAAATGCAAAGGAAAACCGATTAGATACAAGTTAAAAGACTATCAAACAGTTCTTACATCCCAGCAGAGACTGAGATGTCCAAATGTATGTCAGAGCAGTATAATTAAGGAGTTTCTCAGCACCATATAGCAACCCAGAGCAGGAAAAACACAATGTGTGGATTCATTAACATACGGATATTAGCAGAATATATCTAGTAAAAGAATATTAAACCAAAAGAATCAAGGTTGCTAAAGAGAAAACAGCATTAAAGTGGTTAACCACTGGGTCTAAGGCGAATTATGAAAGAAAAGAAAAATAAAACATTGCAGAGCCCATGGCAGGCATGTAAAGAGAGTACAGAGGGGTCCAGGAACTGAAATCTCAATGAACAATAACAAATTTAGTAAGGTTAATGGCATGTTTAACTTTTGATTTTTTAAAAACATAATTCATATTTTTCATTTAAATCTGGCTAATTTTATGCAAAGTACTTTAACAATCTGATAGTTGCAAACTTTTCTGACTGGTTATACTTTTGAGTACTTTGTTATTATGAGGAGGTTTTCAAAGGGTGCATTGGAAGAAAAGTTTGTGCCTGTATCACATGTAATATTTTCAGAGAAAATAAATCTATATAGTCTTAATTTTCAAAACTTCAATTTAAGTCATACAATATATTCCATTAATACAAATAAACATATACCAGTTGGTAAACTTCTATGTTGTTTCATTTTTTATTATTATTATTTTTTGAGATTGAGTCTCACTCTGTTGCCCAGGCTGGAGTGCAGTGGCGCAATCTCAGCTCACTGCAAGCTCTGCCTCCCAGGTTCACGCCATTCTCCTGCCTCAGCCACCCAAGTAGCTGGGACTACAGGCTCCCACCACCACGCCCAGCTAATTTTTTGTATTTTTAGTAGAGACAAGGTTTCACTGTGTTAGCCAGGATGGTCTCGATCTCCTGACCTCGTGATCTGCCTGCCTCGGCCTCCCAAAGTGCTGGGATTACAAGCATGAACCACCACGCCCAGCCGGTAAACTTCTATGTTGTTTTAAAGGGAGCTATTGGGGCACTCTGGATGTAATAGGCCTGAAATAGCCATATGACATAATTTGTTACAGTGTGATAATTTAAAAACATCTTTAATAACATTTACAATAACATTTATTTAATGAAAAGCTTCTTAAGAACAGAAAGCATATGAAGAAATAATTCAGGTAGTTATTTGCTGTTAATAAAGCTTCTAAGATAGGACTGACTATAACAAGAGTCAACTTAATTTAAAAGACAAGATATTGAGAGAAGCTAAATAGAGAGAAATGTTTTAATTACTTAGTGTAGTAGCAGAAAACAGCAGGAGATACATGAAAATGCTCCATTCATAATAACAAAAATATATAGAATAATACCAAGCAATAACTTCACCCACAAACTGAAGGAACATTTTTAAAGAAAATTGCAAAGCTTTAAGAAGTATAAAAATATGTAAGTACATGGAAAAGTATTGCTGTTTGGGTAGCTTATATGTCCAAAGCCTCCTCTGAGACTCAAGGCAAGTTCCTTTCACCTGTGAGATTGTAAGTTTATAAAATAGTTATTTGCTACCAAGATACAATGGTGGCACAGGCATTGAGTAAATATTCCCATTTCAAAAAGGAGAAATCTGACAAAAGAAAGGAACAATAAGCCCCATGTGAGTCCTAAACCTAGCAGGGCAGAAAATAAACCTTAAAGCTCCAAAGTAATCCTTGACTCCGTGTCCCACATCCTGGGAAACACCAGTGTGATGATTGGGCTCTGGTACCTTTTGCAGGCTGAGAGTGCACACTGCTGGTGGCTCTACTATTTTAGAGTCTGGAGTATGGTAGCCTTGTTCACACAGCAACACAAGGCAATGCCCTAGTGGGGACTTTGTGTGAGGACTCCAACCATGTATTTCCCCTTGGCACTGCCCTACAGGGCCTCCACTCCTGTCTCAGGCTTCTGCCTGGTCACTCAGGATTTCCCACAAATCCTCTGTAATCTAAGTAGAAGATGCCAAGCCTCCTTCACTCTTCCATTCTGCATACCTGCAGACTTAACACCACATGGAAGCCACCAGGGCTTATGGTGGCTGGTGCTTTCCAAGGTGCCAGCCTGAGCTGTACTTGGGGCATTTTGAACTTCAGCTGGAGCTGGAACAGTTAGGAAGTGGAGAGTAGCCCCTGAAAGTGGGGTAGGGCAGTGGCACCATGAACCTGGCACCTGAAACAATTCTTTTCTCCTAGGCATCTGGACCTATGATGTGAGGGCTGCCTTAGAGATTTCTGAAATTCCTTCCAGGCCTATTTACCACTGTGTTGGTTATTAGTACCTGGCTGTCTTTTAGTCATGACAATGTCTCTATTCAGTGTTTGCTCTGTAGCCCTCCCGGATTTATCTCATCTTGAATTGTGGTTCCCATAATCCCCATGTGTCATGGGAGGAAACTGGTAGGAGGTAATTGAATCATCTGGGCAGGTTTTTCCCATGTTGTTCTCCTGATAGTAGTAAATAAGTCTCACAAGATCTGATGATTTTATAAAGGGCAGTTCCCATGCACACACTCATGTTCTCTTGGCTGGTGCTGTGTAAGACATGCCTTTGCTCATCCTTCGCCTTCCACCATGATTGTGAGGCCTCCCCAGCCACATGAAATTGTGACTCCATTAATCCTCTTTTTCTTTATAAATTACCCAGTCTTGGGTGTTTCTTCATAGCAGTATGAAAATGGACTAATACACCTGAAAATGCTTTTTCCTTCTCTACCACAAGGCTGAGCTGCAAATTTTCCAAATTTTTACACTTTTCTTTCCTTATAATTACAAGTTCCAACTTTGTCATTTCTTTGCTACAATATCTAATCAAAGGCTGTTAGACTTAGTCAAGCGCCATCTTGAATAATTTTCTGCTTAGAAATTTCTTCCACCATATACCTTAGGTCATCACTCTTTTTTTTGTTTTTTTTTTTTTTTTTTTTGTGAGATGTGAGTTCTGCTTGTTGCCCAGGCTGGAGTGCAATGGCGTGATCTTGGCTCACCACAACCTCTGCCTCCCAGGTTCACGTGATTCTCCTACCTCAGCCTCCTGAGTAGCTGAGATTACAGGCGTGTGTCACCACGCCTGACTAATTTTGTAGTTTTAGTAGAGATGGAGTTTCTCCTTGTTGGTCAGGCTGGTCTCAAACTCCCGACCTGAGGTGATCCTCCCACCTTGGCCTTCTAAAGTGTTGGGATTGCAGGCATGAGCCACCACGCCCAGCCTAGGTCATCACTCTTAAGTTCAACCTTCCACAAAGCCCGATGACATGGACACAATATGGCTAAGTTATTTGATAGGGCATAACAAGGGTAACCTTTGCTCTAGTTCTCAGCAAATTTTTCATTTCCATCTGAGACCTCATTAACCTAATCTTCACTGTCCACATTTCTATCAGCAATTTGGTAACAACCACTTAAGAGGTCTCTAGCAAGTTCCAAGCTTTTCTTCATTTTTCTTCTTTTGATCCCTCCAAACTCTTCCCATCTCTGCCCATTACCCAGCTCCAAAGTCACTTTCATATTCTGAGGTATATTTATGGCAACACTCCACTTCTGTTACCAATTTTTGGCATTAATCTATTTTGTGTTGTTATAAAGGAATACCTGAGGCTTGGTAATTTATAAGAAAAAGAGAGTTATTTGGATCACATTTCTGCAGGCTGTACAAGTATGGCACTACCATATGCTCAGCTTCTGGTGAGGCCTCAGGAAATTTTAACTCATGGCAGAAGGTAAAGGGGGAACAGGTGTGTCACATAGCAAGCAAGGGAGAAAAAGAGAGAATGGGGTGGTCCTAGACTCTTTTTAACAACCAGATATCGTGGTAACTTGTTACAGTGAGGAGGGTACCAAGCTGTTTATAAGGGATCCATCCCTATGACCCAAATGCCGTCCACTAAACCCACCTCCAATATTAGAGGTCACATTTTTATGTAAGATTTTGAGGGGACACACATCCAAACTATATCAGAGATTAAATGAATAAATGTGTAAAAGGAAACCTTAGAAGAACTAAAACAACATAGACATATGTATTTTCTAATCTAATCTTATGATAAGTAAGGCTATTTATGGCAAAAATTTAATGAAATCAAGGATAAAGCAAAAGCTTTATAACCCACATTTTAAACATTGCGTTTAAAATTATAAAATAATAAAGAAATAGATAGAGAAAATGTGCAATCTTTATAAATTTAATTATTTAATTAGTGGGAGATAAAATTATTCCCTCAAAAAAAATAAGCAAACGCCTCAAAAGGACAAGTCATAGAGGAAACATATGTGGAGTGTAAAATTATTAAAACCCTACCAAAACCAAACCAAACTAACAAAAACAAAACATAAAACCCTTCTAGCTTTCCATTCATCAAATAAATGAAAATATCAAATACATAAATAAGGATTTTTGTCTGTCAAATAAGCAAATTAACAAACAATGGCAATGCCCAGTTTTAATGAGGATCAAGTGAAAGACAATCTCATACGTTGTAATGCAAATGTGAATTGATATAAAGTTTTCTGGCATGATTTCAGAAACTTCTTTAAGATCTTAAAATTGCTCAAACCCTTTGAATCAGTGATTCTATTCTAAGGAATTTATTGGAAGAAAATAACCAGAAAGGTGTACAAAAATTATGTGAATTGGTTGTTCACTGTAGATGTTCTGATTAATTGTGAATTAATTCCAATTAATATTACATTTATGTATGCATATGTAAAAATCATATGTATATACACTTATATTCATGCATATAATATTCCAGTTATATAAATCTGTCTTATAATGTCTACAGCTATACATCCATATCTATGTTGATTTATTGTTTGGTTCTTCATAAAAGAAAACTTTAATTGGGTTTCTTTTGGTCATGAGATTATAGATAATTTTTATCTTTTTTATACTTGTGAAGAATTTTTAAAATTGCTATAGTTGATGTTATTTATAACAGAACAACATTAGTGTATTTTAAGGCTTGTAGTTAAGTAATAAAGTTACATAGTAATCATTTTTAAATGCTTGCTCATTCTGAACTTAAAAAAATAATTCGCTAATCTAATCATAAGGAGTACATTCGTTTTTAACACACATTTTTAATGCTATAGGACATAGCTGTTCCACAAACACCGTCTCATATATTAATCTTAGCTATCACAAATGGTAGGTGTTATTGCCCCTATTCCACAGATGGGAAGACTAGTTACTTTGCCAGAGATCAAAAGATAACAATGATCAGGTTGGGATTTGAACACCGGTCTTCTGACCCCTAATTATTTTATTGCTTTTGGCACAAACCCAGAGTTATGAAGTAGCAGTATTCTTAGTTTCTCCAGAATTCTTTCTCCTGTGGTTTGGATGTGGGTAAAAACATTGGAAAGATGCAGTTAAAATTTTAAATGAGCTACCTAAAAAGGGAAATCGTTTTCATTCTAAGAATTTGGGTTTATTTTTGGACAAGAAACTTTAAACATAATAACATTTAAAGCACTTTCACAGAACTGAATGAGCAGCCAATACAAACATGAGCAGAGGTTGTACCAATAATCTATCGATATTAACTTGATAATGTTATTCTTTGCCCATTAATGATTTTAAGTAATTTAGTAATTATTTATAAAACAAGTGGCACAAGAGGCAATGTAAAATATAAAAGATAGGCCGGGCGTGGTGGCTCAAGCCTGTAATCCCAGCACTTTGGGAGGCCGAGACGGGTGGATCACGAGGTCAGGAGATCGAGACCATCCTGGCGAACACGGTGAAACCTCGTCTCTACTAAAAAAAAATACAAAAAACTAGCCAGGCGAGGTGGCGGGCGCCTGTAGTCCCAGCTACTCGGGAGGCTGAGGCAGGAGAATGGCGTAAACCCGGGAGGCGGAGCTTGTAGTGAGCTGAGATCCGGCCACTGCACTCCAGCCTGGGTGACAGAACGAGACTCCGTCTCAAAAAAAAAAAAAAAAAAAAAAAAAATATATATATATATATATATAAAAGATAATTTTGCCTTCAAAAACCCTCTGCAGTTATTTGGATTAACAATTCAACTGGATCTCCTCTATTTTTCCTTCACAATTGCTGATTGCTCTCGCATCCACCAGTTCTAAAAGTGCTTCTTTATAGTTAACATATCACTATATAATGAAACAGTATTTGGTACAGTGTAACGTGATATGGTAAAAGGCAGTGCAACGCACTGTGTAAGGCACAATGCTATGCAATATGATACACAGCCACAGTGATGCAATGTAGTGTAATAACAGACAAATTAATATACTGGTGAATAATACTTTCAGAAGAGGAAGGCACTGAGATTTTTCACTAGTCTGGTTCCCTCATTTATTATGAGAAAACTGAGACCCAGAGAGGTTAGTGAGTTATTTAAGGAAATTAATCAAGCATAGCATTTTTTAAAAGTCTTTTAAATTTGGCAATACTGATACAAATAAGCATATTATTTGCTAAAAGTGGAGGACATCTTAAACCTTGAAGTACTTCAATAATAAAAAGCAAAATATTATCCAAGTGAGAAGTTGAACAGATGACAACTGGAAAGAATCTGGATTTGATGCCAGTACAAAGTCAACTTTGTAAAACGCATCAGAAGTTTGATTTCAGGGTGGGAGTATGTGGCTCTGGATATACATGGTGGGCAGAAACACCTATTTTTTAAAACACACATATCAGAAAATCTCCAAACTGCTTTCTACAGTGGCTGAATTAATTTGCATTCCCATTAGCAGTGTACAAGTGTTCCCTTTGCTCTGCAGGCCCAACAGCATCTGTTATTTTTTGACATTTTAATAATGGCTATTCTGACTGGTGAGTGATGATGTCTCACTGTGGTTTTGATTTGCATTTGTGTAATGATTACTGATGTTGAGCATTTTTGCATATGCTTGTTGGTCACATGTATGTCTTCTTTTGAGAAATGTCTCTTCATGTCCTTTGCTCATTTTTCAATAGAGTTCATTTTTTTTTTTTGTTAATTTGTTTAAGTTCCTCATATATTCTGAGTATTAGACCTTGGTCAGAGGCATGCTTTGTAAATATTTTCTCCAATTGTGTCAGTTGCCTGTTTGCTCTGTAGATAGTGTATTTTAGTGTGAGGAAGCTCTTTAGGTTAATTAGATACCACTTGTTAATTTTTGTTTTGTTTTGTAATTGCTTTTACAGCCTTTGTAATGAAACCTTTGCTAGGGTCTATGTCCAGAATGGTATTACGCAGATTCTCTCCTAGTTTTGTGTTTAGGTATTACATTTAAGTCTTTAATTTATCTTGAGTTGATTTTTGTATATGGTGAAAGAGAAGGGACCAAGTTCAGTCAGATAGAACTTTCGTTGTACACTTACATTGCTATCCAGAAAAAGAAAATTAAATTATCATATTGAGATAAATTATTCAGTCATAGCAATTGTATTTTAAACTCTAATAATGTGTATCGCAAATAATTATTGAAAACTTCATTCAGTTATATACTATATTATATTGACTGCATTGATGAGCATGTTTCAAATCATGTTTATTCCGCTAGAGTGAGCTTAACTTTAAATCCTTGCCCTCACTGGTATGTTAAGAGCTGGACTGGGCACCAAAGACTATCAATATTGATTCTTTCTTGTTTCTACAGCAGGACTTTCACTTGGAAATAAATATTTGGAGAAGTTGGTATAGATTTTGGGTTTTAAGTGACAGAAACTAAAAATAACATTATTTTTGTTACTACATCTGTGTCCAGGATTATTTAACAAAGGCAAATTGGATGGTCTTGGTTTAAATGAAAAAGGAAGACAATTTTAATGGCTATGAATATTGTTTTAATTACATTTAATTATTTATTGTTTATACTCAACATTTTAATTGATAATCAAATAAATATATCATTTTAATTGTCAAATATTCAACTAAAGCACTCTCTTAAGACATTAAGCATGAGAATAATATTTATTGCATTAATGCAACTGGTATTTCCCCTTTCATTTTTATTTCTGTAATATTTTGTTAATATCTACATGTTCTCAATGATTGGGGTACCTTAACGATATAACAGAATGTGTATTTTAAGAACAGGAATTTTACCTTACCTCTTACAAATATAAATGATTTTTTTTCAGCATAGAATTATAATGATAATCTATTTTTTTAAGACATGAAAACATTTTTCTGAAATTTTTTTTAGTATGTACATAAAGAAGAAACATCTACTAGTTCTTAGCCTTGTTAAAGCAGAATTTAGTTCCTATTACTACTTTTCATCAGAACTGATATTTGAGTATAATTACAGCTCTGAATTACTGAAGCAGATTTTCATTTTTCATGGGAGAGGACAAACACCCCAGTCAGGATTATTGGTTAAGAGAAATAAAAACAAACTGTGGTTAAATTAGGCTGAGAAGGATTTATTGAAGGAATGCTCAGAAATTCAGAGTCAACCCAAAGACTGGCGATTCTGGCAGGGAAACAGGATTTCTTTAAATAATTCACAGCTAATGCCACTCAGTTAAGAAGTGTAAAAATAGTATAATATTTCTGCAAGAAATATTATTAGAAGGAACAAGTAAGGTATGTTTGCTGATGATAATTCCCCTCAGCCTATGGTGCCATTGCCTGCAGATTGTCCATACAATCCACATCTTCACAACTTTCATTGTTTTTCTGTTGCTTTCCATTGTAGAGCTACTCACTAAAGTTACTGCAAAATTATTTGGTTTTCAAGTTGACAAAACTGTTTGAGGCCATGTTGGCTACATGACAAATGTACTCTGGTCACCAATCTTCAAATCACTGTGACTCTACCCCTCCATTCCCCCATCTTTCCACCCCACAGCCAATCTCAGCCAATCATTTTTGCTAACAGAACCTAGAGTTTACATCATGTTTTATATGTCTGTGTGCTCCATGGAGGTTGGGATGAATCCAGATTATTCTAACCTGAAATGGCAATTTTATTCCTCATGCTATTAATTGATTCAGAAATGGGAATGTGGAATAACACTGAAACGTCACTGCCTCTTCTGTTCTGTGGATGCTGTATAAGCCCTTGATGCTTTGGAGCTGCTGCAGCCATGTTGAGTCCACAAGAGAGTAGCCGACATGCTGAGGATAGTAAAACAGAAAATTGGAAAGTACCCAAATCTTTGATGCTATCGACTCTTTTTTCTTTTTCTTTTTTTTTTTTTTTTTGAGATGAGATCTCACTCTGTCGCCCGGACTAGAGTGCAGTGGTGCAATCTCGGCCCACTGCAACCTCTGCCTCCCGGGTTCAAGAGATTCTCCTGCCTCAGCCTCCGGAGTAGCTGGGACTACAGGCACCTGCCACTACGCTCAGCTAATTTTTTGTATTTTTAGTAGAGATAGTGTTTCACCATGTTGGCCCGGCTGGTCTTGAACTTCTGCCCTCATGATTCGCCCACCTTGGCCTCCCAAAATGCTGGGATTACAGGCGTGAGCCACCGCACCCATCCGATGCTGACAACTCTTGACAGGGCTTTGCTAGTAAGCTTACCTGCAGTTCTACTTAACAGCATTATACTCAGATCTTAATTTCTGAAATATATCTAATTATTTTTGTATAACAGATAACTTTCGTTTTGTTAGCACAACTTGCCTTTCTCATTCTGCTATCACTTTTTTTTTCTTTTTTTGCTTTACAAGTCCTCAGCTCTCTATCCTTTATTAATTGTTTCAGTGGTGGGTATGAGACCAAAGTTAAGCCAATAAGCATGTTTTCCTGACACTTTCAGTTCTGAACACTAAAACACTAAGAAAGAAAATTTGTTTCTCTTTGCCGATGAGTGTAAGATGTTAGAGCTGTTGACCACCATACTTTCTACCCTATGGAGGAAACTGAGCTGATTTTAGAAATAATGAAGTTGAAAATAATTAAACAGGGAAGGGCACTAAGAAACAGAAATAGGAAACATATAATTGCATAAATGTGTGAAACATTGTCCTGTTGGACTTTGGTTCTCTGATCCTACATATTCCTGAAGCTCAAATGCCACACTGCATTTCTCATGGTGTAGTTATTCAGTCTTTTCTTCTAATAGAGAAAATCAGGAGCTCTCTCCATTGAATTTCCTGTGGTCTTCACTGAATTTCCTGAGACCCAGGAAAGCATCCCCAAAGCTTCCCAAATGCCGATGGAAAAGTCACTGAAGGAGCTGAGATGTGCCTTGTCTTCAGAACAAAGTTTATGTCTTGAGAAAAGTGTATATCTTCTCATTTTCACTACTCATTGCTAAGGAAACTTTTAATTTCTTCTTTGTTGATTATAATAAATGGCTAAACAAGTATCCTTCCAAACTGTGATTTATCTTATAGCATTAGAATTAATACAAAACAAAACTTAAAATATATTTTTGATAAGATTATATTGAATTACAGATTATGAAGTTTTTTTGTTTCATTCAGGCTGCAACAACCCTGCCCAGTGTGCACTGGATTAGGAAACTTTGGCTGCAATTTGAAATTTGTGATTGTGTTGTTGTTTCTCTGTGTATTATTCTGTTCTCACACTGCTGTAAAGACATACCTGAAACTGGGTAATTTATGGAGAAAAGAGGTTTAATTGATTTACAATTTCGGAAGCTGTATGGGAGACATGGCTGGGGAGGCCTCAGGAAACTTGCAATTATGGCAGAAGGGCAGAGAGGGGGGCAAGCACATCTTCACATGGCAGCAGGAGAAAGAGAGAAGGGGGAAGTGCTACATGCTTTTAAACAACCAGATCTCATGAGAACTCGTTCACTATCATGAGAAAAGCAAAAGAGAAATCTGTTCCCATGATCCAATCACCTCCCACCAGGTCCCTCCCCCAACACTGGGAATTACAATTCCACATGAGATTTGGGTGGGGACAAAGAGCCAAACTATGTCACTCTGTGTGTATGTACGTATTTGTGTGTGTGTGTGTGTGTGTGTATTTATGTGTGGCTTTATGGGCATGTTCCAATTTATACAATGAAGGAATGTTTGTTAAAACTCACACTCCTGGGCCGGGCATGGTGGCTCATACCTGTAATCCCAGCACTTTGGGAGTCCAAGGCGGGTGGATCACGAGGTCAGGAGTTCACGACCAGCCTGGCCAACGTAGTGAAACCCAGTCTCTACTAAAAATACAAAAATTAGCTGGGCATGGTGGCGCATGCCTATAATCCTAGCCACTTGGGAGGCTGAGGGAGGAGAATCGCTTAAACCCAGGAGGCGGAGGTTGCAGTGAGCTGAGATCATGCCACTGCACTCCAACCTGGGCAACAGAGCAAGACTCTGTATTGGGGAAAAAAAAAAAAGCTCACACTCCTACTTTTGGAAGGTTGAAAGGGTAAGTTATAACCATTTTGAAATCTCTTTATATCCCTGAGTGAAAAAAATAAAGTGTTCAGGGAATGGAAAGGAAAGGGTAGAGTAGGAAAATCTCAAGTTTCCCAATTCTTTTTTATGTAGACTTTCAATTCAGGAGTATAATATTTAGTTGCAATCAACATTGCAAATATCTGAAACACCATTATTCTAATACAAGCTCAGAAAACACGCCAAAGCAAAAGATGAACAATTTTTAGATACTTTTTAAATTACAGACTGTTCTTTCCTCTGCCTTCTTCTGTAATTGCAGCTGAGGAGGAATTGACTGAATGTGAAATTACATTCATTCATACAAGTCCAAACACCTGTCATGCAAAAAAAGGCGAATGCCCACTCATTGTATCAAGAATTACCACATGCTGGTTCTTTAAATCATGTGCACTATATCTGAACACTGCTCTCTGTGCTTATGACAAATAATGTTCAAAATAACTTACCTAAATGGTAATTAAGAGTCAAAATGAGTATTTCAATAATGCACACACAGATAAGTATATGTGGATCAACACACACACACACACACACACACACACACACACACACACACACACACACACACACAATCTTCAGCAGTTAAACAGAAGAGTTCTTCCTAGGGATCTGCCCCTGTAATTTGGTATATTTCTATTTCTCACAACTTTTCACAATTTTCTTTTTTGCCTCTAGGTTATGGAATATGTCTGAATACTGAATAAGTCCATAGGCTTTTCCAGTGATTTCTGGCTTTTTCACAATTTCCAGGTGCCTATTAATGCATCCTCAATCCACATCTCTTCCAACCCAGTGTGAGCAACTCACCTAGATTGCACCTTTCTCATTCTATATATTTCGGATCAAATGGTAGAAGATTGCAGATGGGGGTTAGATATAAGGTATGGCTTCTGTAGATATGGTATTGTGCAGGTGGCAGTAGCAGAGGAATGACAATGGCATTTCTAATTACAGCTGCTTACCTGGTTCCTCAGTTATGAACTACTAGCACTGATTTTTCAATGAGGAAAATTATTGAGACAGATTATGGTTATCACTTACTCTAAAGTGGATTGTACTTTCCAAAATTCCCTTTGGTACCGTTTGTTTATTGACTTGTTAATATTTTCAAGTGGAACAAAATTAAAATCAGCAATTTTCACAGTTATATATCTTACTTGAAGTAATATTATTGTTTGTTTTGGACCTCAGAAATGATTCTTTTATAATGAACTCATGATTTTCTTCTGAGAGAGGATGTAGTGAAATGTATTTCCCACTAGATTATATCAAATTGTTATTGACTCGTTGACTCAATCAAGCTCTTTATGGGTAAAAACATAATCTTTATTTACTCTGACCCAGTGAGAGCAGGAAGCGATGAAGTTATTCCCTAGGGGCACATGCAAATTACAAACCAAGTAACAAAGTTAACCCACTGGCTTTCTCCCATCTGAAGCTGCTGTCTTCACTGAATAACTTTAGCAAGAAAGAAGCCTGCTTTAACTGGAGATTTTGAAACTCCTCCTGAGTCAGATTTCCACATTTTAAAAATTATTATTTAGTTAAAAGTTGGTGTTATCCAGAATATCAGTTATATCAATAGTTAGATTTATATACTAACACTAACGCCTCTTATAAAATGCACATTTTATTTTTTAACAAATATTTATTGCATGTCTCTGATATTCCTGGCACTTTTCCAAATGCTGAGGGAGCAGTGATTAACAATACAAACAAGGCCCTGTTTTCACAAAGCCAACATTATAGCAGAGTTACAGAGAAAACCAATGATTGAAATGAGGTATTTCATGGAAACTTTTCTTTTATCTTGGATTTTCAAATAAAGTCACAAACCTGAGAACCATAGATCATCTCATCGCTATGTTATGAAAGGCATTTGGGTACTATTAGAACTTGCTAAATACATATTTTAGGGTATATCTAGGTGATACAGCAAATAAACCCTAAATTTGCAGTGGCTGAACACAGAACAGTTTTTTTCTTTTTAACAATTGTAACCATCTAGTGGATGTGTTCCTGGTTGGTGGGTGGCATCCTCCATGTTGTGAATCAGGGAGCCAGGCTCCTTCCATCTTGTGACTCCTTCATCCTTTAGAGACTCAGAGATTCCTGTGTATAGCTGGAGAAAGAGAAAACAGAGAGAGGAGAATTTCCACTAGTTTTTAATGGCCTTTTCATGGAAGTGACACATCACTTTCACTCACATACAATTGGAGAGAACTAGTGACACAGCTATGCCCAGGTGAAAGAGGGTCTGAGAAATGATATATCTAGTTGGACAAGCTGCTGCCAAGTGACATCTTCATGCTACGTGCCAGAAACATCATCAAAGATTTCTCCCCTCCTTGATGTGCCAGAAACATCATCTCTCCATTAAAATTTACAAAACGGAGAGATGGTGTTTCTGGCACATCAAGGGCGGGGAGAAGTCTTTAGCCCATCATCTACTTCCAGCACATATATGTGATGGCCAGAACACCAAGACAGTGGGGGCTTCTTCTTTAAGGAGAAGAAGCTGACAGTTTAATGCCCCTGGCTCTTGGTGAGTTCCTGCCAACAGAATGGCCCGCAGAGGGAGGCAAGATGGTTAGACTGAGAGCAATATGCCACTTCCATCAGCATGTGACAAGATGTAGTGGGCCAAAGTGAATTTGACTTAATGAAAGAAGGCTAGATTTGAGCTTATTTGGAAGGACCCAGCCTAAGGTACGTTCTGCTAGGGTGAGATGACTCCAGGAAAGTCTGCATGGGGTAACTCAAGATAGAAGACAAAAGGAACCCATTATGTCACCTGGAGTAGATTAAGTAGCACCAATTAAGTACATAGGTATTTGTCTTTTACCTATCATCCCATCTCGTCCTGCAACCTGAAGGAGCCACATCGGCACCATGGTCACAGGAGAGGAAGTTGAAGCAGGGGATTGAAAAGAACAGGCCATATTTACCTCCTTCCCCAGGAGCAGTCTGCAAAATTCCCAGCTGGAGAAAGAGAAGACAGAAGAGAATTTCCACTAGTTTTTAATGGCCTTGAGAGTGAGAAGGGGGTGCCAGAAAGGGAGGAGCAGGAGAAACTTCAATTGCGTGTTAGAAGAAAGTGTTGATTTTGAATTTCTGTAATACTTCTAAAGGAGACTGTTTTGGCACTGAGAACCATCCTGAGAAAACAAAAGGTGTTGGAGAAAGGCAGCTTCTTCAAGGGTTTGGACAGTAGTAGTGGGAGAGAGAGACTTTTCAGATTGCACTCTACCAATTTTATTCTGTCTATAGGTAACCAAGATAAATTTAGAGAGTGATAGTTCTACGAACAAAAATATTCCAGGGTGACACTGAGGGTAACTTTAAGACTGTGGCAGTGCACCCAGCTAGACAGACTAGCATGTGCCCAAATGAGCCGAGTGGAAAGGAATCTGGAAGGAAGGAGCTCAGGCAGTCCTGGAGCAGAGAAGAGGCTTAGGAGGCTGGAACTGGAACAGGAAAGGTTGTTGGTGGGAGAGGAGGGGGTGACTTGTCATCAGAGGTGTTGACAGGGCCAGATCTCATAGGGCACCAAAGTGCAAGTGAAGAGATTTTAGTCCATGAGCATGTAGCCAATAGAGAGTGTAAAGAAAAAAATGAATGATCTGATTTGTGGGGTTTTTTTGTTTTTTGAGACAGAGTCGAGCTCTGTCGCCAGGCTGAAGTGCAGTGGCACGAGCTCCGCTCACTGCAACCTCCGCCTCCCGGGTTCAAGCAATTCTCCTGCTTCAGCCTCCCGAGTACCTGGGATTACAGGCACGTGCCACCATGCCCAGCTAATTTTTGTATTTTTTGTAGAGAAGGGATTTCACCATGTTGGCCAGGATGGTCTCATTCTTGTGACCTCGTGGTCTGCTCACCTCGGCCTCCTAAAGTGTTGGGATTACAGGCGTGAGCCACTGCACCGGCCTGATTTGTGTTTTCAAAACATGCTTATAACTGTTGTATAGAGAAGAAATTGTAGGGGCCATGAATGCAAAGATGGAGACCTGTTAGAGACTTTTAAAGTCATCACAGTGAGCATTGATAGTGGTTTGGACTAGGGTGTTAGGGTGGCAATGGAGAGAATACAGTCTCAAGATCTTAATGGATAAAATGACCATGGATGACTGAAGGAGAATAACCAACATTAACTTCATACATGAAACACGCATTTTCTTTTGGATTTCCATATTCCAGAATTCTTTGTCCTATGTTTTTTATGACTACTTTGAATTATTAGTAGCCAAAACTTTCTTTGACACATAAATTGAAAGAAACTCTCTTATTTTTTTTCCAACCCTAAACAAAGGGATATTAGAAGATAGATGGTGAATTCTTGTGATTATCATCAGAATTAAAATACATATAAGTCTGAAGAAGCCACTTTTATAAAAAATGTCTCCATGCATTAACATAATTCATACATATGTATTTATTTATGCTTCATATATGTATGTGAACACTTTAAGAGTGTTAGTGTAAACACTCAGCTGGGCCTGAAGTTTGTTGTATAGCACACAGGTTGAAGAAAAGTATAGGACACCATTCTTTTTTTTCCTTTTTGTCCTCTAACGCAGCATTGCCCAATATAAATATAATATGAGCCACAAATGCAATTTTTAATTTTCTGGTAGTTACATATAAAAATTAACAAGCAAAATTAATTTCAAAGACATATTTTATTTAACCCAATATAACCAAAATATTGTTTCAATGTATGATCTATATAACTAAATGTTAATGAGATGTTTTGCATTTCTATTTTATATTAAGGTTTTAAAATTCATTGTGTATTTAGATTTACAGCCCATCTCAATGTAGTCATATGTAAAGTGCTAAGAGGCACATGGCTACAGTATTGAATGGCACACTCTTAGAACGAACAATCTTTATGAGCAATTAGAAAAGACAAGACAGTCCCTTAATGTGTGTTTCTGTTTGTTTTCTGAGGAGTCACAGCTTACCAGTCTACTCTCTCTACCAATACTCTCATGCAAAACATCAAAGCAATTTTCCTTTTTTTTTTTTTTTTTTTAGATGGAGTCTCGCTCTGTCGCCCTGGCTGGATGGCTGGAGTACAGTGGCACAATCTTAACTCACTGCTACCTCCGTCTCCCAGGTTCAAGCGATTCTCCTGCCTCAGCCTCCAGAGTAGCTGCGACTACAGGCGAGTGCCACCACGTCCAGCTAATTTTTATGTTTTTAGTAGAGACAGGGTTTCACCATATGGGCCAGGCTGGTCTTGAACTCCTGACGTCGTGATCCGCTCGCCTTGGCCTCCCAAAGTGCTGGGATTACAAGAGTCACTGCGCCCAGCCACATCAAAGCAATTTTTCTAAGTTGCTCCAGTTTGAATCTGTAACTGCTTTTCTTGAGAGCTGTACAAGTCTCTGGATAACAATTAGAGTGGGGAGCAACGGTTCTTTGAGACTTTACCATTAATGTCAGTAAAGCGAGTAAAAAATATTTTAATTATTTTGAGAGATAATAATAAAAATTAAGATTTTGTAAAGATCTGTACAGTTTAATATCATATCCCTGAAAGGTAGATGTTGGATCCAAATAAGGAAATAGCAGTCCACATAGACTGTGCAATCACTGTTTTCCATGCTTTCTGACTGTGAGTTTTATGTTTTCTGGTTTTGGTTTTGTCAAGCCTCTGAGCCCAAGCTAAGCCATCATATCCCCTGTGACCTGCACGTATACATCCAGATGGCCTGAAGTAACTGAAAATCACAAAAGAAGTGAAAATGACCTACTCCTGCCTTAACTGATGACATTACCTTGTGAAATTCCTTCTCCTGGCTCAAAAGCTCCCCCACTGAGCACCTTGTGTCCCCTGCCACTGCCTGCCAGAAAACAACCCCCCTTTGACTGTAATTTTCCACTACCTACCCAAATCCTATAAAACGGCCCCACCCCTATCTCCCTTCGCTGACTCTCTTTTCGGACTCAGCCCGCCCGCACCCAGGTGAAATAAACAGCCTTGTTGCTCACACAAAGCCTGTTTGGTGGTCTCTTTACACGGACACACGTGACAGGTTTTTCATTAGAAGAAGGAAATAATGTAATGTTAAAGTACATTTGATTCGTATTTTTGTTTATCTAATATTTATAGGGTACCTAAGTGATTACTTTAGGGATAGTAAACTTATCTGAATATAGACAAAAAATTTTCAGAATATCAAATATTTAAAAAGGAAAATAAACTCAGAACTGTGACTGATACAATATTGGAACATTTATTTTTTAAATGAAAATATTTTGGAAAGTTACTTTGACTTTCCTTTGAGTTCTATTGTGTATTTTTTTAATCCTGTGATTTTCAATTAGAAGTGACTTTTCCAATGACCTCTAAAGTCATTGTTAAACTCTCAGTGGTTATTAGAGTTTCATACAGCTTTCTTCAATTTCATAACAATAACAGATACACTTTTAGTATAAAAATAGGTTCTTTTTTAGAAAAAAATCTGTCTCTCAGTTTAATTAATTGAAGTGAATATTAAGCAAGAAGAAATTTTCAAAAAAAGATTCTCATTTTAAAAATAAGAATATTATGGAATATAGTTTATTTAGCCTTACAATACATTTCTTGATTAGAACTTTCATAGCAGAATGTATAAAGGAAAATTGGTTATGTCTATAAATTGTCTCTTTAACCTGCTTTTAAAATAGTGATTTTCCTATAAGTATTTACCTATTTCCTGCAAATTGCTTCTCTCCCACTATGCCCAATCTCCCTGCGAGGTGCAATTATCCACAACAGTCACTAGCCAGGTCTTGTATTCTGATAGCCTACATTCATACCACCACTGTTGTTTATTGGTAGTGTCTATTGTGATTGGCAGTGCTCGTGGACCAATCATTAAATATTGTAAATACGACCCTTGCCCTGACCATACACATTGAGTCAAATTTCCATATCTGAAATTCATCTACTTGTTTTCATCTCAGCTGCCGCCATCTGAATTCATGCCAGCCAAATTGGATGCTTGATTTAGAATTGCCAACCTATTTTCTTTTTTATTATGAATGGACATTTGTACACACATGAATGTGTAAATACACAAAACAAAGTGAGCCCACCTACCACCTAATATCAACCTCATTTTATAAATAAAATATAATTTTAACCACAGAACATAATGGCATAATTTTAGAATGAGGACTCATGCTTTGAATTACATTTGGTTAAATTAAAAATATAATACACAGTCTCTTGTTTTCTCTCTGATTTTACAGCAGACCAGTGAAAAATTTGTCATGGGCCTGCACAGGCCAATTTTAGAACTACATCAGTCTTTCCTTCTTTCTCCAATAAAAACTCAGTTGCTTACCCCTCACCCTATTCATTTACTTCTCTCTCTAGGCACTTACATTTCAATGAGTAAAAAAGAAAAAAAATTAAATTAGAAGTGTTCTTTTTGATTTCAGGTGTCCCTGAGCTGGGATAATAAAGGAAGGAATGTGGTAGGTTCATAGGTGCTTTATGGTGGCCATTTTAAGGAGTCATATTTACTGCCTGCTCTACATCTATAACAGGGTGATCTGATCTCACTTCAAAACCAAATGGTTTTCTTTCTGGAATCACCTTTGAAACCTCCATACTTTTTCCAGTGGTATCTGCAGTTCTCTAATTACTCTTGGAGCTGCTTTTTGAGAACTGCTCTTTCAGAAGGAAGTGTAACTCTTAACAAATGTACCACATTATTTTATTTTCTCTTTTGCTACAATGAATGAAATCGAAGGAAGTCAAACATTGACTCTTTATCTATGTTTCCCTAGTACCCATCTCAGGACCCAATATATGGGATATCATACGTGTGCCTCTAATTAAAATAAATGTCGTAAAGTTGTCAACATTACAAATTATACTGTAAAGGAAAACAATAATCCCTGCCTTACACCTCCATTTCCCATCCCCCACAGACCATTACTTTGAAAACTTCCAAATTTTCAATGTGTAATAACTTATTTATTGGTATTTATTGATTTACCTACTATAGATATTATTTTCTGACTTCTAACTATGAAATGTGATTATTTAGTTCAGAGACACCACAAGCACCCTTTCTTCCTCCTTAATTTTGATAGTTGCATTGTTTTTGTTCATCCATTATATAAACATTTAGTTACCACTGACTATGTATCAGGTCCTACACTAAGAATTGTGGATACATTAGTGAATGACACAAAAAAAGTTCTATACTTTACAAGTTTTAGTCAGTGTGCACAGAATAAACACTATAAGTAAGAAATCATAGTTTGGAAAGTAAAAAGTGCTAAGGAGAACTTTCTCCTCCAACTACAGTTCAATTTCTCTATTGTCTTTAATGTAAAACTTCTTTAAAGAATGAACGCCTTGTCTCCGATGTCTTTGCTTCCAATTTATCTTAAACTCCTTTTAGACTTTCATTCTTAAGATTGCAAAGAAGCTGCTTTTATAAAGGCCAGCATTTACTTTCATATTGCTACATCTGATAATCAATTTTTGGTTGGCACATTACTCAAACCAATAGCAATGTTTGATTTTATAGAATCACTTTCGTCTTTGCTTTTCTTGGTTACAATTACATATCCTTTTATTGTCTTCTCTGTTAGTTTCCTCATTTTTAGAGAGTCCCCCTGATGTCTTCCTTCACTTGACTGTCATTTAACTTAATTATATTCTCAGAAAAATTCTTTAAAATATTCATGTGTGATCAGCTTTTTAAATTCTTGCATGTTTCCAGAACCTTTATTATGCCCTCATACCTAACTGGTGGGTTATAGAATTCTCATTCAAATTTATTTTCCTCAGGACTTTGAAAGCATTGGTCTATCTTTTCCCAACATCTAGTATTTACTGATGAGAATTCTGAAGTATTATTTCCTTTGAAGAGATTTTGTTTCTTTCTTAGGAAACTTTTAGGCTTTTTGTGTTTATCTGGTGGTATGAAATAATACAGAAATGTATCTGGCATGAAAAATTTATTTATTTTTTCCAAGACGGTGTATTAGAGGCATTGCTAGCATACCTCTCCTACTGGAAAGGACAAAAGAGTGTGTAGAGATTCACACTGTGAACTTTTTTTCAAGGCATGATGGGGGAACTGAATAGGAATACTGAAGGAATCCACAGGCCCTTTGAAGGAAGCAGCAGGCAGCAGCCTATACTCAGTCAAGTGAAGGGCTGAGACTCCCCAGAGTGTGAGCAGGGAGAGAATGCCTCTGGGCTATGCACCCATACCATGGAGCTTGAAAGTCCAGGCCACACAGGAAGGCCTTAACACTACCCAGTGGTTCTTCCATAGGAGCTCGGCATGGGTACAGCTATTAACAGCCCTTCTGGAGAACTTCTGGGTAACTGCATCCCCTCAGTAGGAGCACCCTCCAGGTTCAGGGTTGCACAAGAGACAGAGTCACAACTTCCCTCTGCTTGGAACATCAACTTTCCTACAGATGAAAAGAGGTGCCTGTCTGATCTGAAGAGTCAGATCACTGGGATGGCAACGTGTGTGAGAGGTGAATAGCTTTCCTGCTGACCTGGCAGGGGAGCTTAGGTGGCTCCAACACTTCCCCTTGATAAGCCCTCAGTGTGACTCACTAAGAGCTCCTCCAGCCACCTCTGTCAAGGCTGGGAACTCTACCCACCATTGGGTATCATGTTTACCCACTTGCTTTAGCCACAACTGGTTCTTACCCAGGTACACATCCCTACTGGACTGAAACCTGAACCGTCAATCAAGTAAATAAAATACTCAGGAAAAATAAATAAATGAAAAAGTGCATGCCATGAGGGAATGAGATAAGCTTCAAGAGACCTCTACCATTTCAACTCCATAGGAGATAGTGAACTTGCTCACACACCAAACACATTGCTTCTACAACCAGCATTTGGAAAAGCCATCACACAAAGACTCTCTATAACCAGGAAACTCTTACAGCCTTCACCCCTGAAAGCACCATGAACCAAATTAGGCTATAACTATAAGCATTACAGTGAAATCCTTAAGGGAAAAAAAAAGAAATTATTTCTTATTTCTTACTTTTGTCTGACTGAGTTGACCCAACACACTAGTTTTCAAGCCCTGAGATTCTTTCCTCAACTTTATCTATTCTGCTGCCGGTACTTCCAATTGTTTTATGAAATTCTTGTAGTGAATTTTTCAACTTTAGCCGATTAACTTGGTTCTTTTTTAAAAATGGCTATT
This sequence comes from Rhinopithecus roxellana, assembly GCF_007565055.1. Lineage (NCBI taxonomy): Eukaryota > Metazoa > Chordata > Mammalia > Primates > Cercopithecidae > Rhinopithecus > Rhinopithecus roxellana. The sequence goes on along the minus strand of NC_044555.1, from coordinate 61,058,050 downwards.
TTGTCTTTCGGCTATCTTATCTTTTTATTGAATTTCTTAGATTTCTTGGAATGGGTTTTGACTTTCTCCTGAATCCGAATGATCCTTATTACTGTTCATATTCTGAATTCTATGTCTGTCATTTCAGCCATTTTAGCCTGGATAAGAGCCATTGCTGAAAACCTAGAGTAGTCATGAGGTCAGAAGATGCTGTGGCTTTCTGAGTTGCCAGAGTTCTTGAGCTGGTTTTGTCTTTTATTTATTTATTTATTTTTTTTATTTTTTATTTTTTTTTTATTACACTTCAAGTTCTAGGGTACATGTGCATAACGTGCAGGTTTGTTACATATGTATACTTGTGCCATGTTGGTGTGCTGCACCCATCAACTCGTCAGCACCCATCAATTCATCATTTATATCATGTATAACTCCCCAATGCAATCCCTCCCCCCTCCCCCCTCCCCATAATAGGCCCCAGTGTGTGATGTTCCCCTTCCCGAGTCCAAGTGATCACATTGTTCAGTTCCCACCTATGAGTGAGAACATGTGGTGTTTGGTTTTCTCTTCTTGTGATAGTTTGCTAAGAATGATGGTTTCCAGCTGCATCCATGTCCCTACAAAGGATGCAAACTCATCCTTTTTTATGGCTGCATAGTATTCCATGGTGTATATGTGCCACATTTTCTTAATCCAGTCTGTCACAGATGGACATTTGGGTTGATTCCAAGTCTTTGCTATTGTGAATAGGGCCGCAATAAACATACATGTGCATGTGTCTTTGTAGTAGAATAATTTATAATCCTTTGGGTATATACCCAGTAGTGGGATGGCTGGGTCATATAGTACATCTAGTTCTAGATCCTTGAGGAATCGCCATACTGTTTTCCATAATGGTTGAACTAGTTTACAATCCCACCAACAGTGTAAAAGTGTTCCTATTTCTCCACATCCTCTCCAACACCTGTTGTTTCCTGACTTTTTAATGATTGCCATTCTAACTGGTGTGAGATGGTATCTCATTGTGGTTTTGATTTGCATTTCTCTGATGGCGAGTGATGATGAGCATTTTTTCATGTGTCTGTTGGCTCTATGAATGTCTTCTTTTGAGAAATGTCTGTTCATATCCTTTGCCCACTTTTTGATGGGGTTGTTTGTTTTTTTCTTGTATATTTGTTTGAGTTCTTTGTAGATTCTGGATATTAGCCCTTTGTCAGATGAGTAGATTGCAAAAATGTTCTCCCATTCTGTAGGTTGCCTGTTCACTCTGATGGTAGTTTCTTTTGCTGTGCAGAAGCTCTTTAGTTTGATGAGACCCCATTTGTCAATTTTGGCTTTTGCTGCCGTTGCTTTTGGTGTTTTAGACATGAAGTCCTTGCCCATGCCTATGTCCTGAATGGTACTACCTAGATTTTCTTCTAGGGTTTTTATGGTATTAGGTCTAACATTTAAATCTCTAATCCATCTTGAATTAATCTTCGTATAAGGAGTAAGGAAAGGATCCAGTTTCAGCTTTCTACTTATGGCTAGCCAATTTTCCCAGCACCATTTATTAAATAGGGAATCCTTTCCCCATTTCTTGTTTCTCTCAGGTTTGTCAAAGATCAGATGGCTGTAGATGTGCGGTATTATTTCTGAGGACTCTGTTCTGTTCCATTGGTCTATAGCTCTGTTTTGGTACCAGTACCATGGTGTTTTGGTTACTGTAGCCTTGTAGTATAGTTTGAAGTCAGGTAGCGTGACGCCTCCAGCTTTGTCCTTTTGACTTAGGATTGTCTTGGCAATGCGGGCTCTTTTTTGGTTCCATATGAACTTTAAAGCAGTTTTTTCCAATTCTGTGAAGAAACTCATTGGTAGCTTGATGGGGATGGCATTGAATCTATAAATAACCTTGGGCAGTATGGCCATTTACACGATATTGATTCTTCCTATCCATGAGCATGGTATGTTCTTCCATTTGTTTGTGTCCTCTTTGATTTCACTGAGCAGTGGTTTGTAGTTCTCCTTGAAGAGGTCCTTTACATCCCTTGTAAGTTGGATTCCTAGGTATTTTATTCTCTTTGAAGCAATTGTGAATGGAAGTTCATTCATGATTTGGCTCTCTGTTTGTCTGTTACTGGTGTATAAGAATGCTTGTGATTTTTGCACATTAATTTTGTATCCTGAGACTTTGCTGAAGTTGCTTATCAGCTTAAGTAGATTCTGGGCTGAGACAATGGGGTTTTCTAAATATACAGTCATGTCATCTGCAAACAGGGACAATTTTACTTCTTCTTTTCCTAACTGAATACCCTGTATTTCTTTCTCTTGCCTGATTGCCCTAGCCAGAACTTCCAACACTATGTTGAATAGGAGTGGTGAGAGAGGGCATCCCTGTCTTGTGCCAGGTTTTGTCTTATATGTGTGGGCTGATATTCTTTTACTCTCTGATGCTGTTGTACTTTGGATAAGATTTTGCTTTTATAGTCTTCCATGCTTTCAGAATTTGACTGTGGTGTAAGCTGGGTTCAGTCAACTGGCTTCATTTCTGGATTACTTCAGTTGTAAAAAATTCAGTTCAGCACTCCTGAGCTGCATTTTTTAACCCTGAGTGGCTGTAACCAGGCCCACAGCTTTGCTCTCTGGCCACTTTAGTTAAGCACCTGCTACGCTGGAGGGAACAAGGTGTTCCCTGTCCACTAGTGACAACATTCTGATGGGGGAGGTGCCAGCAAAAGTGCTTCATCTGGGTGCCAGCAAGTAAGTCTGAATTCATGAGCACATGCCAGCAGTAATGGGGCAACAGGGAACATGTGCACCAGGAGGGGCAGGGTAGAGGTAGTGAGTTCCATGCCTCCATGTGTGCTGGCAAAGTGGTAGAAAGAGGCTGCAGGTGGGTGCAATTCATTGGGGACCCATCTGCTGAAACTCTCTAATGGTTAGACAGGGTCTTCCAGTGAAGGAGCTATGGCCGCGACTGCCAGGAAGAACTCCAGTTGGTCATTTGAGTCTGCACAGTAAGTGAGCATGGCCAGGCAGGGACCCTGGAAAATACTGGCAGACAGGTGGTGCTCAGATCATACTGGTCCTATCCCACAGGCAAGATTGACCTGCTTTGTTCAGGTCTGACAGTCAACAAAGGCCAAAGCCACCTAGAGGAGTGTGGTGAGCCTTGGGGGATGTACATCCTGATGGTGATCCACTGCTGCCATTCCTGTGCCAAACCCTCTGGGCTCTGCACATGCTAGAGTTGTGTCCCTGCCACCTCTCTAAGAAGCTCTCCCTATTGGCTCAAATGTCTTTAGTGGTCATGAAATCTCCTGTGCTAGGATTCCTGAGGCCTGTGGTAAGAGTGGTCCACTCTTCACCTATTTAACTCACCCTTTCCCCAAAAGCTGCTGAGGGCCAGTAATGAGTCCTAATGCTTGGCAGCCCTGTGCTGTATTTCCAACTTCCACCCGCTTCAGACCAGGGTCTACATTCCCCCTCCATCCATTCCCAGTGCTTTTCTTCCAAGGATCTGCTGTCAGTGTGCCAGTCTTCTTGATGGTCTGGTCTCTCAGTGGGAAATGCTCAACTACCAAAACAAGGGAAATTAAGAATCACTAAATATTATATTACTAAAATGATCTGCTTATTTTCATATTAGAAAAATTATATTAAAGTGTACATGCGTGCTGGTATCTCAACATAATATTTTCCTAAATTTTATGCAGCATGGTGTTTAAGATACAGTTTAAATACAACTGAAATTCTTCATTGGAGAGCAGTGTTGCCATATCTCTTATCATTACTATTAGAGAAGAGTCTAATCTGTGATCCAAGGGAAAACAAATACAATATACAGCAGTTGTCTCTTGTCATGTAATACACTGGCTCCCTCTTTGCATTCTTTCATAATTGTAAGCTTCCTAAGGCCCTCACCAGGAGGAGATGCAAATACCATGCTTCCCATACAGCCTGGAGAACTGTGAACTAATTAAGCCTCTTTTCTTTATAAAGTTACTCTGTCTCAGGTATTCCTTATAGTTACACAAATGGACCAATACAGTGTCTATATCTATCTATCTGTCTGCACACAAATATACTATACTATTTGTCATGCGCGTCTGTGTGAAGAGACCACTAAACAGGCTTTGTGTGAGCAATAATGCTTTTTAATCACCTGGGTGCAGGCGGGCTGAGTCCCAAAAGAGACTCAGCAAAGGGAGTTAGGGGTGGGGCCATTTTATAAGATTTGGGTAGGTAAAGGAAAATTACAGTCAAAGGGGGGTTGTTCTCTGGCGGGCAGGAGTGGGGGTCGCAAGGTGCTCAGTGGGGGAGCTTTTTTGAGCCAGGATGAGCCAGGAAAAGGAATTTCACAAGGTAATGTCATCACGTATGGCAAAGACAGGCCATTTTCACTTCTTTTGTGATTCTTCAGTTACTTCAGGCCATCTAGGCCTATACGTGCAGGTCACAGGGGATGCAATGGCTTAGCTTAGGCTCAGAGGCCTGACACTATTGGTTTTCATTATATAGTATTCATGTTTGTATAAATAAACATTTTAAAATACAGATTTCCCATTAATAGTTTAATAAGTAAGCATAGACTTCTTATCAAGGAAAATATAGTATAAAATTTATTCCTTTTAACTTTTTATTATGAAAATGGTTAGAGAGATGCAAAAGTTGAAGGAATAATACAAAGAACAAACTCGTATTTTTTTCCTAGTGTCATAAATGACTAAAGATTTGTCGCATTTGTCTTTGTCTTGTTCTTCTCTTTAATTTTTTTATTTTTTATTTTTACTTTTATTTTTTTGAGACAGAGTCTTGCTCTGTTGTGCAGGCTGGAGTGCAGTGGCATGATCTCAGCTCCCTGCAACCTCCACCTCCCAGTTCAAACAATTCTCATGCCTCAGCCTCCCGAGTAGCTGGGACTACAGGCACGCACCACCACACCTGGCTATTTTTTGTATTTTTAGTAGAGATGGGATTTCACCATGTTGGCCAGGGTGATCTTTAACTCCTGGGCTCAAGTGATCTGCCCACCTCAGCCTCCCAAAGTGCTGGATTATAGGTGTGAGCCACTGTGCCCTGCCTCTATAAAGTTTTTACTATTAAATATGAAAGTAAGTTTAGGCATCACGCCTTTTTGAAACTAAATACTTCATATTGTATTTCTTAAGAGCGTATTAATATACTACATCATCTAGTGTCAAGTGTGGATTCAACTGTACTCAATTGTCACAGTAAGTTTACTAACTGAAAATCCTGAAACATGGTGATAACAGAGGGAGGGCCAGCCTGAAATAAAAATATAGGCTATAGATAAAACATGCATATATTTTAAGGAGTTGACCCTACTAAAAATATAAAGTTAATTTGTATTTGTATTTTATGATAATTGTGAGAATTTATTGAGAACCAGGTGCTATATTTTACAAAGACTGACTGGTGTTGCTGAATAGCAGTTGTAATTTTTCAAATATTATCTGGCAAAATCCATGACTAAAAAATTGATTTACTTTTTAGATATGTATCACTCATTCTGTAAATGTTGATATTAAATATTATATTGTGACCATTGTGGCATTTGGATTACAGAAGATATTGTAGTTCTCATTATGTTGCATTGGAGTTGCTGGATTTTATCACATTTTCTAATGTGGAAACTCAATCTAATACTGGATGAACTCAAGTTATTCTAGCAAATCACAGTTGCGCCCTGAGTGTGTATTTGAGAGGAGGATAAGGGAAGTTTCATTGCACAGTAAAAAAGTATGCTTTTTCTATGTTTATGTTCAATTTATTTTCTTTGATTTCACCAAGCGTACAATTTAAGTTCCCGATGATTTTATATGTACAATGAGATAGACAGTATGCCACAGGCTTTAAAATAAAACCATGTTTCTGACATTGGAGGTCCTAACACAGCTTTAAAAATTAATTCTAGCTTCCTTTTATATATCCAGTAACTCCATGCACTCGGTGTCTGAGGGAAAACTATGCTGTAAACATCATAAACACTGTTAACCATGGTCTCCCTTACCAATATTCACAGAGCATGCATGCTGAGAATGGAGAATCTGTGCAAGGCAAGTTATTAATCACACAAACATCAACCCTGCCTATTCTCAGTGCACAAAGACTCCAACTCAAACAAAAATATTGGTTTTTGTTTCTCTTTTGTTTTGCCTGTTTGCACAACTGATCATACCACCTCACTTCGTCATAAAGGTGTCTGCTCAGTCTTACAATTTTGCTCTCAGGAAGGCTGCTTATCAAGCTTCAAACACCTTCCACTCTATTAAAGTATGATGGTACATGTTTTGGAGCAACTTGAATTAATTAAATTTCAAAATCAGTAAATATTTGAATCCTTAGATCACTTGAATCAAACAGAACTAGCATCACAATGTAAAAGATAGATATTTTAATGCAAATGCCAAATTGCTGGCATTTATTTTTCTGACTTGGGTTATATTATTCAACTTTTCATGAACGTAAATACAATAATGTGGAAAGCTTAACTTTGCAAATATTGTGTTAATCTTTAAACTTAATTTTATCTGTACATTATGCCTAAATAATATATTTTTTAAAAAAGATAATTCCTTTACAGCATCTCCAAATATGCTACAAAGCAGCGCAAGAATTCTCAATGCATTCTCACAACAATCCTATAAGTGAAAGTATTATTATCAATTCCATTTTGGAGATCAGGAAACTGAGAAACAGAAATCAAGACAAAGCAGCTAGTAAGAGGGTGAGCCGAGAATTGAACCCAGGTTGTCTGGCTTCAGCTTATCTTCATGTCTACTTTCACAGCTACCTACAGTTTGCCAAGTGACTGTAACTTTTACTGCCAATAACAATTTTAGATAACATTTTACTGTTACTGTTAGTGAAATGAAATAAAATACAGATATCCTGGATTCAGTGCGGGGCCTGTGGGTGAATGAAGTGTTGTCTTTTTCAAAAAAATGTGTAACCTACTGTTAGAAAAATTGTTTTGAGACTAACACATAACTGACTTATACATGACCTAAACCAAACATTTTCAAAAAAGTATTGATTGTCCAAAAAATTAAAGAAGGAAAGTAATATTCATACAGAAAGGAAAATAAAGAGAGGGGTTTTTTTAAAAAAAAAAAAAAAAAAGTTATTTTGTCAGGTGATTACTTCATAGCAGGATTAGAGTTCCTTTATCTTAATTCTTGGGGAAAATGTAGTTGCTTGCATTTGTGCTGTAAACATCTATTCAAACATAGTCTGGCAAGTTACAATGTGATGATTAGTTCTGAATCCTAAAGCTTTGGAAAATCCTAGCCTACAAATTGAAAGTGAAATTCTTTGCCAAACACAAAAGAAATCAAAATAAATAAGCAACTCATGTCTTTTGTGGACTGGTTAAGCACTGATGCTTGATTTTATTCTGAGCATCTTCTTACAAGTCGTAACAAATCTTCAAGAATTTATCTGTGGCTGGACTTGAATCAATAATTCATTATTTCAGCCACTGGTTCCAGACTCCTTCAACCTTTTAACTGTATTACTCTAACCTTTGTAATTTTTTTCTGCCCTTTTCATCCCCGAATCATTTGGATCTTCCTCTTTTACTCAGTTTATCCAGGTGTCATCCTTTGCAAACAACAACAACAAAAACCCAGCTCATTACAAAGCATTAATTAAATGAAGTCTTAAAAATACAGTATATATCATGTATATGCAGGCATCTACATTTTTTTTTTTTTTCTTTTTTTTTTTTTTTTGAGACGGAGTCTTGCTCTGTCGCCCAGGCTGGAGTGAAGTGGCCGGATCTCAGCTCACTGCAAGCTCCGCCTCCCGGGTTTACGCCATTCTCCTGCCTCAGCCTCCAGAGTAGCTGGGACTACAGGCGCCCGCCACCTCGCCCAGCTAGTTTTTTAGTATTTTTTAGTAGAGACGGGGTTTCACGGTGTTAGCCAGGATGGTCTCGATCTCCTGACCTCGTGATCCACCCGTCTCGGCCTCCCAAAGTGCTGGGATTACAGGCTTGAGCCACCGCGCCCGGCCTACATTTTTTAAAAAAATGAAACTTCAGGTTTCTTTAAGATCTAAGGGTTTGGCCTAACTTATTTTCTTCCTTCCACTTTTATTTTAAGTTCAGGGGTACCTGTGCAGGATGTGCAGGTTTGTTACATAGGTAAATGGTGGTTTGCTGCACAGATCATCCCATCACCTAGGTATTAAGTCCACCATCCATTATCTATTCTTCCTGATGCTCTCTTTCCCCCCCACTGCACCCCCAACAGGTCCCAGTGTGTTTTGTTTCCCCATGTTCTCATCATTCAGCTCCCACTTATAAGTGAGAACATGAGGTATTTTGTTTTCTGTTACTGTGTTAGTTTGTTGAGAATAATGGCTTCCAACTCCATCCATGTCTCTCATTCCTTTTTATGGATGCATATTCCATGGTGTATATGTACCACAATTTTTTATTCATTCTATCATTGATGGGCATGATAAAGGTTGATTCCATGCCTTTGCTATCATGAATAGTGCTGCAATGAACATACACATGTATGTATCTTTATGATAGAATGATTTATATTCTTTTGAGTATATACCTAGTAACGGGATTGCTGGAGTTGAGTGGTATTTCTGCCTCTAGGTCTTTGAAGAATCACCACACGGCCTTCCACAATGGTCGAACTAATTTACACTCCTACCAACAGTGTAAAAGTGTTCCTTTTTCTCTGCATCCTTGCCAGCATCTGTTGTTTTATGACTTTTTAATAATAACCGTTCTTACTGGCATGAGATGGTATCTCATTGTAGTTTTGATTTGCATTTCTCTAATGATCAGTGATGTTGAACTTTTTTTTTATAGGTTTGTTGGCCACATGTATGTCTTCTTTTGAGGAGTATCTGTTCATGTCCTTTGCCACTTTTTTAATAGTGTTGTTTGTTTGTTTGTTTGTTTGTAAATATGTTTAGGTTCCTTATAGATTCTGGATATTGGACTTTTGTCAGATGGGTAGATTGCAAAAATTCTGTCCCATTCTATAGGTTTTCTACTCATTCTGATGATAGTTTCTTTTGCTGTGCAGAAGCTCCTAAATTTAATTAGATCCCATTTGTCAATTTTTGCTTTTGCATCAATTGCTTTTAGCATTTTCATCATGAAATCTTTGCCCATGCCTATGTCTTGAATGGTATTGCCTAGATTTTCTTCTAGGGTTTTTATAGTTTTTGGTTTTTCATTTCAGTCTTTAATCCATCTTGAGTTAATTTTCGTATAAGGTGTAAAGAAGGGGTCCAGTTTCAATTTTCTTCATATGGTCAGCCACTTCTCTCAATACTATTTATTAAATAGAAAATCTTTTCCCCATTGCTTGCTTTTGTCAGATTTGCCAAAATTCAGATGATTATAGGTGTGTGGTCTTATTTCTGAGTTCTCTATTGTGTTTCATTGGTCTATATGTCTATTCCTGTACCAATACCATGCTGTTTTGGTTACTGTGGCCTTTTAGTATAGTTTGAAGTCAGGTAGCATGATGCCTCCAGCTTTGCTCTTTTTGCTTAGGATAGTCTTGGCTATTTGGGCTCTTTTTCGGTTCTGTATGCATTTTTAAATATTTTTTTCTAATTCTGTGAAGACTGTCAATGATAGTTCAATGGCAATTGCATTGAATCTGTAAATTACTTTGGACAGTATGACCATTTTCACAATATTGATTCTTTCTATCCATGAGCATGGAATATTTTTCCATTTGATTGTGTCATCTCTGATTTCTTTGAGCAGTGGTTTGTAGTTCTCCTTGAAGAGGTTCTTCACTTCCCTTGTTAGCTGTATTCCTAGGTATTTTATTGTTTTTTTAGTAATTGTAAATGGGAGTTCATTCATGATTTGACTCTCAGGTTGCCTGTTGTCGATGTATAGGAATGCTAGTGATTTTTGCACACTGATTTTGTATCCTGAGACTTTGTTGAAGTTACTTTTCAGCTTAAGAAACATTTGGGGTGAGATGATGGGTTTTTTAAAATATAGCATCATGTCATCTGCAAACAAAGGTAATTTGACTTCTCTCTTCCTATACGAGTGCCCCTTATTTCTCTCTCTTGCCTGAATGCCCTGACCAGACCTCCCAACACTATGTTGAATAGGAGTGGTGAGAGAGGGCATCCTTGTCTTGTGCCTGTTTTCAAGGGGAACACTTCTAGCTTTTGCCCATTCAGTGTGATATTTGCTGTGGGTTTGCATAACTTATAACTATTAAGAAAATAACTTATATAGATTTTATGTCTTTCCTTTATTTCACTGATTAAATGTGTCTGAACTGACACACACAACTGAGTAGCTGACTAATCTAAAATCAGCTAATGGCAGTGCTTATAGGATATGCTTTAACTATTTCTGATTGTGCCTCTTTTCTGAACTGAGGGAAATGGTTATGGATTATTGTCCACTTCATTTCCTTCTATTTTGGATCCATGTAAAGAGCTCTGCATGGCATAAAATCTTTAGGCCAGAGTTGTTTTGTGCAGATTTTGAATCTTGAAATTAATTTGGTTAAGACATCACAATTTCAAATATCATGAACTCATATTACTCTGTTAGAAGCCCTAAATAAGACTGCATTACTGCAAAACAGAGTAAAATGAACAATAGTAATCAGTGCATTTTGGAATTGAGGACTCTAGTCTCAAAGATTGTATTCTGAGACTTTTTTTCTTTCAACAAAAAGTTGTTCCATTTTTAATTTTCAAAGAATTTCCATTGTGTGTTTTATTCTCACTTCATTGTTTGACTCTGCAACCAAAGGTCAGACTAGCAGAAATGAAGAAAGAAAATGTAAAATCAGAGTGTTTTTATAACCCAGCATGAGTCTGTGATCTTGCAGACTGTCTATGGAATGCTCTATTGATTTCCAGCAGGCTGACACCCTGAAGCTTAGCTCAATGTGCAAGCCAGATTTATTCTCTTTACCTCCAACTTGTTTTAGCTTTCAGGAACATTGAAATTGGATCTTTAAAGAGTTTACTGCCTCTCCTTTAAAAGAAATTCTGCAATTAAGATGGGCTAAAAATGTTACTTGTTTTTCAAAATGCACATGTTCACTGGGTTACTTTTTAATTTCCCTCCCTGTGCCCAAGTGGATAATTTAAGCGATGGCTAGGGCATCTGTTGGATATTAGTGTTCTACTGCTTACAGTGTTCAATAATAGCAGCATGAGTTTTAGCATAGAAGCAGAGAGAAGCTACAGAATTCCGGGACACTTGGGGAAATAAGAAAACGTGGCCTTGTTTTTTAAATTGGCTCATTTTCAGTGGTTTCAAGTTACCTGATTTCTGCCATCCAAGATTTATTTTACGAAGTAGCCAAAAAGTAAACAACCATTTGTTAACTACTTTTGCCTTTACATTATAATGCAGATACTTAGCATGGTTATGAAAGTATTTTAACTTGTTTGTAATTTAAGTCCCTTCACAAATAGAGGTTTTAGAGACACTTTGTTAGTGTCACAATAAAGTAAAAATGTGTTAAATATCTGCAAGGAATGATTCTTCATGCCAGGACTCAACAAACTTTATCTATAAAGGGCCAAGTAGTAAGTATATTTGTCTTTGAGGCCCATATAGTCCCTGTTGCAATTACTCAACTCTGCTGTTGTAGTGCAAAGCAGCCATAGACAATGCATAAACAGATGATGATGTCTACATTCCAATAAGACTTTAATTACAAAAATAGGCAATTGACCAAATTTGACCAGTGGGTCTGTGTACCAACTCCTCCTTATCCTCTTGATAATAAATATTTCATTTATATATGTTGTTCTATAAATGCATTCTTAGCCACATACATATAAATAATTTATTCTCTCTGTTCATAAATAAAAATGATTTACTATATTAAATATTTTATATGTTCTTGGAGAAAATTTTTAGCCAAGTGATTAAATAATAAATAAAACATGGATAATAAAGTATTATAAAAATACAGTTGATCAATATTTTAACAACAGAAATAAATTGTGAACTAATTTGTGGCTTCTTAATTTCCCACAACTGGTTTAAGCTGCTTTCTGCCATATAGCAGGAAAAAAATAGTAAGCTTGGAAATAAAAATTATTTCAGTATTTTTCAGTTCAAAGCAATCTCTTTTAAGTAAACTAACTCTCTCTTAGGTACATCTTTAGACTCTCAGAGTGTCTCCCAGTTTTCTTTCATATAATAGTATCAGTAGGACAGAACAGTAGACAACTGGAATGTTTTCCCGTGAAAACCAGAAGTATCTCTAGATCAACAGTTGAGTCCTAGTACTTTGTTCTTGGTTCACGGTAGCTTTCTCTATTTAAATCTAAGGCTGGTAAAAGGCTTGGGTGGTTCTCTTGTCATAGATAATTGCTGAGGGCTAGACTACATCCTCTTGCTGGCCAGCCTTATCTCAACTTGAAGATTTCCATGATGTTGATTATAACCCCAATGGAACCACAGAGCAGGCATTTCCAGGCCCTGTAGCCCTCAATTAGATGGGCTCTTTGACCAACCTTGTTCTAGGGAAACCTCCAGCCTACACCATAAATTATTTTGTGTAACCACAATATGGCAATAAGAAACTCAGGGGTAAGTTCCACACAGCTGTCACAGAGGATCTGCTGGTACTAGTTCTAATTCTTTCTGCCTGAATTTTACTTTTCACACTTCTAGTTTCATTGCAATGTGGGTGCCATGTGTTCACAAGATGCTCACTTTGAGATGCTCCCCATCCAGATTCCCAAACTTAATGTGGCACAAAATTGCTTCTGAGGTCTGATTTTCCCAGTAATGATTTTGGTTTGCCAATCTACTCATTCTCCTTCCCTCTCTTCAATTCAAAATAGGGATCAGGGCAAGGAAAGACACCGACCGACTCTAATACCTTTTCTTTCTCTATCTCCCTCTCATATATGAAAAAGATCCTTCTTCCCTTTACTCTGTAATCAGATCTTTGTCTCTGTTGTAGCCGCCTCCTTCTCTCCTTTGTGTTTTTTGTAGGCACCATCTACATATCTTCTCACACACATATTCCTTAATGAACAAGCCTTATAATGTAGCCTAAATTGTTGAAGAGCAGCAGGGAAACATGACTGACAAGAAGAGTAAAAATGTTTGACATATATTCCAAGGCTACTCATTAACATATGGTACTAAATAATACCTTCTCATTTAAATATTTGTAAATGTCTTAAAATTATTTTATGATAAAACTATGCTGTCATTCAATAGATGATGTGAATTTTTCTGCAGATGTTGCAGAAACATCTGCAGAATTCACAGAATCCTTGTAAGTGGAAAGTTGATAGCAAGACTCTCAGCACCAAGAGGGAGACTCCTGGGCATGAGTGACCTCTCATCTTTTCAAATACTGTATCCTCTCTCTCTCTGTCCACACATACACATACACACTCTCACATGTATATTTGTGTACTTATATGTGTGTGTGTGTGTATATGTGTGTGTATATATATATATATATATATATATATATTTACAATTTCACTATTTCACTATTACAAGAAGATAGAATTTTTAAAATTGAAACTCATTATCAAACTTTTAGATTGCTTATTTCTCTAACATCTTTTCTCCTCATGTCATTTTGAATATTTCATCCCACTTACTACATGAGTTCTTAATAAACAAACCCCACTCCCAAATATCTCACAATAATGACAAACACCCACAATAAGCATGAAAAATATTTCAATAAAGGTATGCACAAGCTGTCATGCAGTGCCAGTAAGGTAAATAATCATTCCAGGCTTAGCAAGTACAGAGAAGACCTGGAAAGAGATAGCATTTGAGCCAGGACCTGAACAGAGAAGGGTGACTAAAAGTGTGGGAGAAGAGAAAAGTGAGGGAGAACATTGAAGGCAAAAAAGGAGCATGAGTAGATATATGAGAATTATTCACAGGTCATTCAAGGGAGAGGGAGAAGGGGGAAAGCGAGAGAGAGAAGAGAGACAGAACACTCAAGGGGAAAGGACAGTCTCTTTAACAAATGGTACTGAGACTAAAGGATATCCACAAGCAAAAGAGTAAATTTAGAACCCTACCTCATAGCATATACAAAAGTTAACACAAAATGGATCAATAACCTAAATATAAAAGCTAAAACTAAAAATCTCTTAGAAGAAACCCTCTTGACTCTAGATTTGGTAGTGGATTCTTAGATAGAAGCAATAAAAGAAAAAATAGATAAAACTGAACTTCAACAAAAATTTTTTTTTTAAAAAAAACCCTTTGTGTATCACAGGATATTTTCAGGAAACTTACTAGGTAACTTGTAGATTGGGAAGAAATGCTTGCCAAATTATATAGCTGATAATATATACTACTTGTTAGAGAAATGCAGATCAAAATCACAATCAGATATCATTTCACATATATTTTTTAATGAAAAATAAGAAGTATTGGCAAGGTTGTAGAGAAAGTGGAACACTTGTACATTGTTGGTGGGAATTTTAAATGGTTTGGCCACTGTGGAATATAGTTTGACCATACCTTATAAAGTTAAACATCGAATTATCACATAACCCAACAATTCTACACCTAGATTTATGCACAAAAATAATTGAAAAACTATTATACTCGAATATTTGACATAAATATTCATAGTGGCACTATTCACTGTTCACAGAAGTCAAAAAGTAGAAACAACCCACATTTTCATAAATGGATAAATAGATTACAAAATTGTGGCATAAAAGGGAAAGAAGTATTAATACATACTATTACACAATGTGGATAAACCTTAAAAATTGTATTTTAAGTGAAAGAAGACAGACATAAAAGGTCACATATTGTATAAATCCTTTATATGAAATACCCAAAATAGGTAAATCCATAAAGACAGAAGGCAGATTGCTGGTTGTCAGAGACTGGAGAAGGGATTAGGGAGTGACTGCTTATAAGACACAAGATTTCATTTTTGTGAAAATTACAATGTTTTGGAAGTACACAGAGATGGTGATTGCACAACATTGTAAATGTACTAATTACCACTGAATTCTGCAATTTAAAAATGAGTGGATTTCACTGCAACTGAATAAAGAAGGTCCAAACTAAAAATCATTATGTCTGTCTGTGCCATTTGGAACAGAATTTGGATAGCTTGGTCACACACATGTCTGTGCACTAAAACAGACTCATAATTATTTTCTAAAGAGAATTTTAGCTGCATTGACTAGGTTCAGCAGAGTGAGGTTGATTGCTTTTTGCTTAATAACAAATCTTTGCTGTGCTCTTCAGTTTCCACATTAGGATGTGAGCTCAACATTCATCCTCACAGTTGGTTATGTCATATGGTTCACTTCAGACTGAACTGTTGGATTTCAGGTGATATGTGATAGTGACTGGTTATTAATATGTAATTTATGACAAGCAGAATACATGTTAAACCAAAGTCAACATGAAATCATCATAGTTATTTGGTTTACAATTATCAACTCTGGAAGTTGGTATCTCTAAAACTAATATATTATACGTATTAGTATGCACTCCTATATCCCTGGTGTTATTTACTTTTTACACTTTAGGAAACATAATTAAATCTGAATCAGAATCTACCTCTAAACATCTGAATCAAATCACTAATATTGCATTTAACATTGGGTTAGGAGAAAAGAATAAATAATCTCCAAACTGTAGCTGTATTAGTAGAAAAGTAATCAAAATTGCTACTTTATAGGCATCAATTACTGCTTCATTCATTCATTTATGAAACTTTAAAAAATATGTAACAGTGATATTTCACGTTTAAGATAGCACTCAAAATCAAAATCAATGATTTTATATATATGTGAATGGTGTGTGTATAAACATTTCAAATATGAACTAATTTTTTAAATGTACATATGACTGTGACAGTAATCTGCAAAAAATTAATTCTCAAAAAATATTTGATGGCTGAATATTTAAATATTATCTATCAACATATACATGAAAATGGAAATAGTCACGTTGGTAGGAGTAAAGCTCTGGGGTGAAGTCATTTCTGACATTAACAAGGCACAAATAAGCAGGTTTGGAATCCAGTTATATTAGTTACCCAAGCCAAGCCACCAAGCTAGTCTACACATTTAATGAATATATGACTTTAAATTTTTAACATTGCCTGGAAATTAGTCACTTACTCTTTTCTTTTCTTCTCTTTTCTCTTTTCCTTCTTCCCTTCCCTTCCCTTCTTCCCTTCCCTTCCCTTCTTCCCTTCTTCCCTTCCCTTCCCTTCCCTTCCCTTCTTCCCTTCCCTTCCCTTCCCTTCCCTTCCCTTCCCTTCCCTTCCCTTCTTCCTTCCCTTCCTTCCCTTCCCTTCCTCCCTTCCCTTCCTCTTCCCTTCCCTTCCCTTCCTTCCCTTCCCTTCCTTCTTCCCTTCCCTTCCCTTCCCTTCCCTTCCCTTCCCTTCCCTTCCCTTCCCTTCTTCCCTTCCCTTCCCCTCCCTTCCCTTTTCTTTTTCTTTTTCTTTTTCTTTTTCTTTTCCCTTTTCTTTTTTCTTTTCTGAGACAGAGTCTCACTCTGTTGCCCAGGCTGTAGTGCAGTGGCACGATCTCAGCTCACCACAACCTCTGCCTCCTGGGTTCAAGCAATTCTCTCACCTAAGCCTCCCAAGTAGCTGGGATTACAGGCATTTGCCACCACACCTGGCTAATTTTTGTATTTTTAGTAGAGAGGGGGTTTCACCATGTTGGCCAGACTGGTCTTGAACACCTGACCTCAAGTAGTCCGCCTGCCTCGGCCTCCCAAAGTGCTGGGATTACAGGCGTGAGCCACCGTGCCATTGCTAGGGAACTAGTGGGATCACTTGGAGGTAACAAAACACTGAGACTTTGAATTACTGGAGTTCCTGCACCGATTCCTTCTTTTAGGAGGGAGATAGCTTTGTTTTTCTTTGTAAATTTGTGGTCTTTTTGATGCGGCTTGATTCCATATTCTTTCTCTTGAGGGATTGACTGTGGTGAATGTTGTGTATAATCGATCGGCTTATTTTCTGGGTGCTTTCAGAGGACCAAGGTTGTATATGGTTTCCTAAGCTGTAGATAGGTACCTGTAGGATTCAGATAGGTATCTGTGGGCTTCAGAGGCATTGCATAGTGGAGGAATGTTTGTTTGGTGGTGTCATTCAGACTGCAGTCCAGTAGCTGGTGCTTAAGAGTAAGAGCCAGCAGATATCCTCCTAGTCACTCAACCTTTTAGGTTTGCAGTGCTTATGCAAGCAGCCCTCTGAGGAGAGGATGTGATGGACAAGAGAAAATTCCCTCTCCAAGTCTGTTCCCAGGCCTTTGTAACATCTTTTCTATGTACTGGTGCTGTGCCCATGTTTCCTTTGCCCCAGGGGAAGGGTTTGGTGGGCTGCACTCCCACCTCCCTTAGGGGCCATCCCAGCTAAGGGTCAGGTCACCAGGAGACCTGCAAGTTCCTGAGGACTCACTCATCCCCTATGCTTGCAAGAGTCAGAGAGACGGTTGTTGGGTATATCTGCTGGTGTCAGGTAGTGCCCTGGGTGAGGGGCAGAGTAGTGCAGTAGAGCATTTGGATAGAGCAGTGGGGATGTAATCAGGAAGGCACTCAGGGCCCATATTTTCAGTCTGGCAGACAACTGTGGGGTCCACCCAGGTCATGCTCCCCTGACCCAGCAGGTCACCCTCTGGCATATGCCCCAAGAGAAGGCTATACTGGTTAGGATTATCCCAAGCCTTCTGCATCCAGATCTTTGAACATGTCCTAATATTGTGACTGTGGAGCTCTCTGGGGAAGAAGTCGCAATTGCCTATCAGGCCACATCCTTCCCAAAACAGTCTTGGGAAGGGAGAAATGCTCAACTCCTGTGCTACCATAGAAATCCACAGCATACACTCCTATGTGTTATCAATGTGGGGACTCCACCCATGCTCGAGTTCAGGACCCAATCTCAGCTCGATACCCTTGGGTGGTATGCTTGATTCCCAGGGAGTTGGGACTGGGACCATGGATGTGTCCTCTAGCACCTTGGAGTTGAGCACTGGCCATGCTGGGAGGGCCGAACTGCAAACTGTTCCTAGGCCACCAGCAAATCATCCTGGCAGGGCAGTGGGGGTGTGCTGTGGGTACTCTCCTGCAAGAGCTGCCAGGTGGGCAGTCTTGAGAGGGGGCAGCAGGTCAGGGGACATGTGAGTCAGATGCCCCCACTCTTATGGCAATAGCAGTCCTGCTCTCTTCTGGTCTAGCAACCAGCAGGGACTGAAGCTGCTGAGTGCAGGATGGAGATGCTTGGCAGATGGGGGCTTATGTTTGAATTTTGCTGCAGCTGCACGGCAAGAAAACCCTTCTAGGCTCCATGCAGGTTCGAGCTGTTCCTCTGCCTGATCTCTAGGTGGCTACCACTGCCAGTTCAAAGGTCTATGGGGGTTGTGGGAGCTCCTGGGGCTAGGACCCCAGAGATCTGCGGCAGGAATATGTTGCCCTGGAGTTCTTTCACTCATCCCTTCCCTTAGATATGGTTTTGGGCCAGGAGCCAATCCTGGCACCCAGCATCTCTGAGCAGACTTTTCTTTTTTCATCTATGGTGTCTGTACGACTGTCTACATTAAGTGTTTTCTCTCTAAAGATCTGTCTGAAGTGTAGTGGTTTACTTGAAACTTTGGTTCCTCTCAGTGTGAGAGACATTTCCTGGTTGTGTCTAGTCAGCTATTTTCTGAAATTTTTTTTTTTTTTTTTTTTTTTTTTTTATTCGAGACAGAGTCTTGCTCTGTCGCCAGGCTGGGGTGCAGTGGCATGATCTTAGATCACTGTAACCTCTGACTCCCTGTTTCAAGCTATTCACTTGCCTTGGCCTCCCAAATAGCTGTGAAACCATGCCCAGCTAATTTTTGTATTTTTAGTAGAGACGGGGGTCTCACTATGTTGGCCAGGATGGTCTCGATCTCATGACCTCGTGATGTGCCCACCTCCACCTCCCAAAGTGCCGGGATTACAGGTGTGAGCCACCACTCCCAGCCCTTCTGAAAAATTTTATAGAGAGTTTCAACAGCATATGTAATTAAACAAAAGAAAGAATAAGTGAGTTTGAAGACAGGTCACTTGAAATTACACTATCAGAGGAATAAATAGAAGAAAAAGAATTAAAAATGATAAAGAAAACCTGGAGAGCGTATGGGACACTCTCAAGAAACAAATATATGCATTATGAGAGTTGAAGAAGAAACAGAGAAATGAAAAAGCGCAGAAAGCTCATTTAAAGAAATAACAACAGAAGCGTTCCCCAAAACTGGAGAGAGACATGGACCTCTTAATCCATGAAGCCCAAAAAGCATCAAATGACTTACACATAAAGAGGTCTTCACTGAGACACATTATAATCAAATCCTCAACAGTCACACACAAAAGAATTTTGATAACAGCAAGAGAAATATTTCTTGTCACATGCAAGAGAACCATGAGGGATTATCAGCATATTTCTCAGCAGAAAACCTGCAGGCCAGGAAACTGAGGGATGATATATTAAAAGTGTTAAAATATACATACACACAAATGCCAACCAACAATACCATACTGCATAAAGCGTCCTTCAGAAATGAAAGAGAAATGAAACTTTTTTAGACAAAAAAAAGCTAATAGAGTTCACTACCACTGAATCTGTTCTGTAAGAAATCTTAAAGTTAGGCAGGTTGAAACAAAAGAAAGCATGAAAATATTTAAAAGTCTTAAAGTTCACTGTAAAGGTAAGAATATAGTCAAATTCACAATACTCTAATACTCTAAGGGTGGTGCTTAAAAAGCATTTAACTAGTATAAATAAACAAAAGTATTAAAGTAATTATAGCTATGATAATTTATTAATATTTGTGTGGCTACTCAATATACAAAAAATGTAAATTGCAACATCAATTAATATAAAATGTGGAGGGAAAAAGTTAAAATGTAGATTTCTTTGTATGCAGTTGGAATTAAGTTGTTATCAGCTCAGAATAAACTGTTATGGCTATAATGCATTTTCTGGAACCCTTGTGGTAATCACAAAGCAAACAAAACTCTCATAGAACATAAAAAATAAACAGAAAGGAATCAAAGCATAACACTACAAAGAATCAAGTCACAAAGAAAGACAGCAAGAGAAGAAACGAACATAAACAACAAACCAGGCAGAAAACAATGAACAAAATGACAATAGTAAGTCCCTACCTATATCGATAATTACTTTAAATGTAAATGCATTAAATTATTCAATAAAATGGCAAAACATTGCTGAATATCTAAAATTGTGAGGTCTAGCTATATACTGCCTCCAAGCACACAGAGTGAAAGCGCAGGAATAGAAAAATGTATTACATGCATATGGAAATGGTAGTGAAAAGAGATCACTAATGGCTGTATGCACATCAGACAAAATAAACTTTAGGTCAAGAGCTGTCACAAGTGACAAAGAAAGTCATCATACAGTGATTAAGAGATCATTTCATCAAGAGGTTATAATAATTGCAAATATATATGTACCCAACATTGTAGCACCTAAATATATGAAGCAAGCATTAGCAGAACCAAAGGAAGAAATAGTAACACAATAAGAGTGGCAGAGTTCAATACCCACATTAATAATGGATAGGACATCCATACAGAAAATCAGTAAGGAAACAACAGACTTGAACAATGCCATAGATCAAATGTACCTAAAAGATATGTACATTTTATCCCACAGCTACAGAATGCACACTTCTTCAAGTGCACAAATAATTCTCCAGGATAGATCATATCCTAGGTCACAAGTCTTAACAACTTTAAGATTAAGATTATATAAATTATCTTTTGTTACCAAAATGTTATGAAATTAGAAATCATTAACAAGAGGAATTTTAGAAAATCCACAAATGTGTATGAAATTAGAAATCATTAACAAGAGGAATTTTAGAAAATCCACAAATGTGTGGAAATTAAACAACATACCTCTGAACACCTATTCTTGCACACACCATGGGTCAAAGAATAAATTAAGAGGGAAATAAAAAATATCTTGAGATATACATGTGTCAGCATACTCTGACACAAGCATACAAAAATTTATGGAACACAGCAAAGGCAGTTCTAAAAGAGAAATATATAGTAATAAACCTCTACATTAGAAAAGAGAACAAAAATAAATACATAAATAACATAACATCTCAAGGAACTAGAAAAAAAAAAATTCAACCAAACATAGTAAAAGGAAGGAAATTACAATGAAGTTCAGAGAAATAAATAGGGACTAGAAAAACAATAGAAAATATAAATGAAATTAAGTTGGTTTCATTTAATATTTTAATATTAAAATAAGAGGCTGGGCGTTGTGGCTCATGCTTGTAATCCCAGCACTTTGGGAGACTGAGGCAGGTGGATCACAAGGTCAGGAGTTCGAGACCAGCCTGGCCAACATGGCGAAACTCCATCTCAACTAAAACTACAAAAATTTGCCAGGCATGGTGGCACGTGCCTGTAGTCCCAGTTACTTGGGAGGCTGAGGCAGGAAAATTGCTTGAACCCAGGAGGCGAAGGTTGCAGTGAGCCAAGATCACACCACTAAATTAGTAAGATTTAATATTTTTTGCTGTATTGGGTTTTGAACTTGGTCGGGACCTGTTGCTCTTCTCTGTTTTTCTATCTCTCTTTTGGAATGGGAATGTCTACTTTATGCCTGTCTAAGCATTGTATTTTGGAAGCACGTAACCTATTTGATTTCATAGCCTTACAGGGGAAGGAAAATTTGCCTCAGGATGAATTATTACTTGAGTCTCACTTATATCTGATTTAGATGATATTTACATGACACTTTGGACTTAGACTTTAATATTGATGTGAGATTGTGTTAAGACTATTGGGGCTATTGGAATAAATTTTTTTATATGAGAAAGACATGAATTTTGGGAAGCCAGGGGGAAGAATGCTATAGTCTGAATGTTGGTGTCTCCCCCAAAGTTGGAACTTAACCCCACGTTGATGGTATTAAGAGATGGGGTTTTTGGAAAATGATTAGGTGATGAAGGTTACATCCTAATGGATGGGATTAGTGCCTCAATAAAAAGGTTTGAGAGAGTGGGTTTTTCCCTTTTACTCTGCCTGTGATGTGAACACACAGAGAAGGTGGCACCTATGAAAAACAGACTCTCATCAGACACTGAATTTGCTGGCACTTTGATCTCGTACTTCCCAGTTTCTAGAACTGTGACAAATACATTTCTATTATTTATAAATCACCCAGCATAAGATATTTTGTTGCAACCTCTCAACAAACTGAGATATTACAATGATCAATATGTTGTAATCTAGGTAGCAATGGCTGTGTTTCAATGAACAGGTAGTCCAACGAAATAAAAATTCAGGGAACGTATTTGGAGATCCAGGTGATCATTCATCATTGGTACAATGTAAAAGCAACTAGTTTACCTTATTTATTATTGGTCTGCTACAGAAGGACCTAGAAAACACAAGATAGGATCTTAAATCCTTGGAGATCTAGTGAACTAGCACAATATTGGAAAATTCACAGAACTGTGTTCATTGCTTGAGAGAACAAATGATAGTGAACTTTCAAAAGTGTCTTTTTAAGTGTGGAAAGGGAAGATTAATAGTATACATTACTCTAAGACTACAACTTCAACCAGAGACTGAAAGTTCCAGGCAGTGAGATGTGGAACTAAAACACAAAAAGAATTGTCCAAGTTTACTCCATAAAGGAAAAAGATGTGTTAGGAAATATTAACTCCTCATTAGATGATGTTTTCAAAGAGTTGTTGGAGGACAATCTGTTAAGTATGTCTAGAATATATTTTTGCATTCAGAAGGTGGTTATACTTGTGGATCATTCAGTTAGAACTCTAAAATACTATTGTCCTTTGGTTTGGTTGATGATGTCAGTTAATAATTACAGTTCTCTATAAGTTTTCTTTTTTCTAATCTTTATGCTAAGTTTAGAATACTTTTCTGTTTCTTAAAAAATGGAACACTTTCTTTATTAAGTGGTAGAAGTCGCATACACAATAAAAATTTAAAATAAAAATACTCAGATAGAATGAAAGGCAAATTATACACATTTTTACCAACTTCAGAACAAAAGGAGATAGGAATAAGAGAGTGGGATTTGGTTTTGCAAAATGAAACATGCTTTTTCAAGTATTACTTGTCTATCAATGTCATTAATATGTTGAGATTATATTTCAAGTACCTGTCTTGGAGGAAACAAAATAAAGTATGCTAAAAACTGGGCAATTATCCACAGGCTTATGACCAAAAGGAAATCAGTGAAAGCATAGTGGAGATCACTGGAAAATAATGTTTCTTTTGCCTGTGTTTTCCCCCATTGAAATCCATGGGTATGGCAAAATACTTTCTCACTTTAGTCTCAAGAAGTTGACAATGCACAAGAAAGTTTGGAGAGAATATAAAGGTTGTGATTGTTTTAGCTAAAATGGGTGATTTTTTTTTTAGAAGCTTAATGTAATTTTGTAGACAGCATTAAAAAAAGACTTACTAGACTCTGATAAACTAAGGGTTGTACTAACCCATTCCTTTTGTGTCTGGTACATTCTTAAAAATCTAAAAGTCCTGTATTATATGTGTATATTGTTTCTCATTACCTTTGTTTTTGAATGTATACAATTAATGTCTTTCATATTTTAATTCTAGCATAAATACTACTTTCAGAAAAATGAAATTAAATAAAATCTATTATTTCAAACATTTATTTTAGGGAAAAAATCAAGAAAAATAAACTGTGCTTGTTAAAAAGAGAATATAAAATGAAAATAAAAATACATCTGTCAAATATAATCAGAACTCTGTCTAAAATGTCAAATATCCAATTATACATAACATGAAATGGTTGCCTTTTTCTTCTTTTAGCTGGTATCACTATCTTTATAGGTCTAAAAGTAATATCAAATGAATACAAGTTGCCATGATCTCTATGAGGAGGAAATAAGTACACAAATAAAAATCTCTATCATTACCAGTTCTGTGAGCCAATCATTATTTAATCTTTTAGAATGGATTAGATTTACAATTTTTTGGTTATCTCATACAAGGGAAATGATGAATGCATTTTATTTTTGAAAAACCTTCATTTTTGGATTTTCTTATTTTGGCTAAGTACAGTCACTCCTTACCTTTTGTTGCCATTTATTTTTCCTGAGTTGTGTTAGCTAAAATGAATATCCTTTTCTGTAGCAACTGGGCAGGTACTAGGGCTCCTGCCATCTTGATAGGAACAGACAGAGTAGTTATTGAGTTCTATTTATCTTGTTATCACACATAAATGGTATTGTGATATTTACCATAAGTTCTATCAGGAAAAAAATTGATAGAAAAAGGCAAGGCCGAGATGGGCGGATCACGAGGTAAGGAGATCAAGACCATCCTGGCTAATACGGTGAAACCCTGTCTCTATTAAAAATACAAAAAAATTAGCCAGGCATGGTGGCGGGTGCCTATAGTCCCAGCTACTGGGGAAGCTGAGGCAGGAGAATGGTGTGAACCTGGGAGGCGGAGCTTGCAGTGAGCAGAGATCATGCCACTGCACTCCAGCCTGGGCAACAGAGCTAGACTCTGTCTCAAAAAACAAAAAAAGAAAGAAAGAAAAAGCAAATGGTGAGACATTCATTTTATACCCAAACACTGAATTCTTGGGTATATTAATAAGCTTTCCACATGTGATGTTAGTTTGTTATTTGTGAGGGCTGAGTTTTGAGACTATTAAGCTCATATATAAGAAGATCTAGATCTGCATCTATACCTACCCCACCCCCCCCACACACCCCTACATTTAGATAGTTAAGGAGTATTAAATAATTGGTGGATTATTTTCAAACCATTAGTGGCCCCTTATATGTAGTGTATGTTTGCAAAGCTCCCCATTTTTTCTCATTCCCAAAGGCTCACCCTACAAAATAATGGAAGGCGATGAGATCATACTATATCTATCTTTCTTCCATCAGGAAACATTTCATTGTGGATTTATCCCTGTTATATCTTAATGGGGGAACCAGCCCCCAATATTTCAATGTAGGTTCTTTTCTATTTTCCCTAAATGTTGGCCAGTCTGAGAAATAAAGAGAAAGAGTAAGAAAGAAATTTTACAGCTGGGTCTCTGGGGGTGACATCATATGTCGGCAGGTTCTGTGATGCCCCCGAGCCATAAAACCAGCAAGTTTTTATTAGCAATTTTCAAAGGGAAGGGAGTGTACAAATAGGGTGTGGGTCACAGAGATCACATGCTTCAAAGGCAATAAAGTATCACAAGGCAAATGGGGACAGAGCACGATCACAAGGCCAGGGAGAAATTAGAATTACTAATGAGGTTCTATGTCCCACTGTGCACATATTGTCATTGACAAACATCTTAACAGGAAACAGGGTTCAAGAGCAGAGAACTGGTCTGACTATAATTTGCCAGGCTGGAATTTCCTAATCCTAGCAAGCCTGGGGGCGCTGCAGGAGACCAGGGCATATTTAATCCCTTATCTAAAACTACATAAAACAGATACTCCCAGAGCGGCCATTTTAGAGGCCTCCCACTGGGAGTGCATTCTTTTCCCAGGGCTGTTCCTTGCTGACAAAAATAATTCAGCGATATTTCTCTTATTCACTTTAGCAAGAAGAGAAATATGACTCTGTTCCGCCTGGCCGCACAGCCAGTCAGGCCTTATGGTTATCTTCCTTGTTCCCTGAAAATCATTGTTATCCTGTTCTTTTAGGATGCCCAGATTTCATATTGTTCAAACATACATGTTTTGTAAACAATTTGTACAGATAACACAATCATCACAGGGTCCTGAGGCAACATACATCCTCAGCTTACGAAGATGATGGAGTTAAGAGATTAAAGTAAAGAGAGGCATAAGAAATTATAAGAGTATTGATTGGGGAAGTGATAAATGTCCATGAAATCTTCACTATTTATGTTCAGAGATTGTAGTAAAGACAGGCATAAGAAATTTTAAAAGTATTAATTTGGAGAACTAACAAATGTCCATGAAATCTTCACAGTTTATGTTCTTCTGCCGTGGCTTCAGCTGGTCCCTCTGTTCAGGGTCCCTGACTTCCCATGACAATATCTGTCACCACAAGAGACGAGTCTTATAGGTCATCCCTCATTCTCTGTACTCTTTTCCCCCCAGGGTTGTGTACATCTACATTTCTGACCAGAATTCTCACCCGTTTCCAAATTCTAAAATCCTACAACAAACACCCTCTTCTGTAAATTGCAATCTGTCATTGGGAAAATCACCTATATTCCTGTATCAACTTTTCTGTATGTTCCCTGTACCTTCTTTCTCTAGCTGAAAAGTGATTCTCACCTATGAGGGCAATGCTTCCTCTGCCCAGACATTTCATATGGTAGCTCTTTTCTCTTCCACAACTTTCTTATCTCCTAAACAATTCCCAGATTTTGATTGTAGGCCATCAAAAAAGATCATCTGCTACCCCTGAAACAGTTTTTCACTTGTCTTCTAAGACATAATACAGCCCTCATTTTCTTTTTACCTTTCTTCTCACAGTGTTAACATATTTTGCTTATTCTTCCTCTTCTCACATCCTCTAAATGTCAAAGCATTCCAGGACTCAGTCTTTCAATATCTTATCTTCTTTATCTACAAGCATATCTTAGGTCATCTCATCAAGCCTCATGGCTTCAAATAATCATTTATATGCTAGTGACTTGCAGATTTCTTTTTTCAGCCTGTACAAATTTCTGAAGTTTGTGATTGAATATTCAGTGGCCTACACATTATCTCTATTTGGATAGCTAATAGAAACCTTAAAATTTAACATGTTCTAAACTAACTTCCTGCTGTCCCTCTTTAAACCACCTCTTTCTATAGTCTTTCTCATTAGTGGCAACTTCATCCTTGTCTTTTCCCTCAAATAATCGTTTAACTAATCCTGTTGACTCTATTTGCAACATATATCCAGAATCACTGTCTCTCTCTCTCTTTTTTTTTTTTTTTTTTTTTTTTTGAGACATACTCTCTCTCTGTCTCCAGGCTGGAGTGCAGTGGCATGATCTTGGCTCACTTCAACCTCCGCCTCCCAGGTTCAAGCAATTCTCCTGCCTCAGCCTCCCGAGTAACTGGGACTACAGGTGTGTGCCACCGTGCCCAGCTAATTTTTGTATTTTTAGTAGAGATGGGGTTTCCCCATGTTGGCCAGGATGGTCTATGTCTCTTGACCTCGTGATCCGCCCACCTCAGCCTCCTAAAGTGCTGAGATGACAGGCTTGAGCCATCACACCTGGCCTAGAATCACTGTCTTCTTACCACAACATATTCTACCACATTAGTCCCAGCTTTCACCTTATGACACACCTATATCATCCCAATATCCTCCTATCTGCTCTTCCTGCTTTCTCAGTTCTCCAAACTCTATTCTACAAACAAAGATAAAAAATTTTAAAAACTGAAGTCAAATCAGGTCTCTTCCCTGCTCCATGCTCTCCCACTACTTCCCATCTCATTCAAAGTTCATTCAAAAATTAACTCAAAATTCTTTACCATAAACCTGGTACTTCATTTGATTTTCGGTACTAAACTCTTTTTTCTCTTTCCCAAATTCCTATCTAAGGGGTCTGGGGAGTCATGCCCTACAAATCACAAATTCTCATCAGATGGGTTTTATTTAATCCTATATATCATGAGTTACTTTCCAGTCTGACTCTGGCATAACATCATGAGTTAAGGAAGAAAATCAAAATATTTTACCCAAAAATGTGTTTCTTTGCCATATCTTGAAATGGCCCTGCAAAGTCCTTTGTGAGAGAATATTTGCATCTGTAAACAATATCTATTAACATAGCTAGAATTTTTTTCTTCTAGGCCCTCCCAATCCTAAAGAGATTAACTACGAGTCTAGCACCTTTTAAAGATTTGAACAGGAAGCATTTGTCGTCTATTGTCTCCAAGGGCAGCCACTATAAGACTTCAAAAGAACCTTGGTCTTCACAGTCTTTTACCTTAACCTGAACATTTCCTTTCTGTGATCCCAGGTTTTTAGATAAACTCAACCAATTGTCAACCAGAAAATGTTTAAATTTACCTATGACTTGTAAGCCCCTGCTTTGAGTAGTCCCGCCTTTCTGGACAAAACCAATGTATTTCTTTTTTTTTTTTTGAGACGGAGTCTGGCTCTGTCTCCCAGGCTGGAGTGCAGTGGCCGGATCTCAGCTCACTGCAAGCTCCGCCTCCCGGGTTTACGCCATTCTCCTGCCTCAGCCTCTGGAGTAGCTGGGACTACAGGCGCCCGTCACCTCGCCCGGCTAGTTTTTTGTATTTTTAGTAGAGACGGGGTTTCACCGTGTTAGCCAGGATGGTCTCGATCTCCTGACCTCGTGATCCGCCCGTCTCAGCCTCCCAAAGTGCTGGGATTACAGGCTTGAGCCACCGCGCCCGGCTAACCAATGTATTTCTTAAATGTATTTGATTGATATCTCATGCCTCCCTAAAAGGTATAAAACCAAGCTGTGTCCCCACCAGCTGGGCACATGTTCTCAGGACCTCCTGAGGGGTGTGCTACAGGCCGTGGTCACTCATATTTGACTCAGAATAAATCTCTTTTAATGTTTTACAGAGTTTGACTCTTTTCTTTGACAATTTTATCTCTTACTACTCTTGTTCTTCTTATTCCTTGATCTCTCCCCTGTCCAACTGCCATAATTTACCTTGAATAATCAACCTCAGGGTTGCTGTAATGTTTTATTTTTGTTTCATCTTCCAAGAGCTCTCTTCACCTAGATAGATATAGGGCTCATTCTCTTACTTTATTTAGGTATTTGCTCAAAGGTTATGTTCTTAGTAAATTATTCCTTCACCTTAAAAATCTCAATCCCTGGCCGGGCACAGTGGCTCACGCCTGTAATCCCAGCACATTGGGAGGCCGAAGCAGGTGGATCACCTGTGGTCGGGAGTTTGAGACCAGCCTGACGAACATGGAGAAACTCCGTCTCTACTAAAAAATACAAAATTAGCTGGGTGTGGTGGTTCATGCCTGTAATCCCAGCTGCTCAGGAGGCTGAGGCAGTAGAATCACTTGAACCCAGGAGGTGGAGGTTATGGTGAGCTGAGATCATGCCATTGCACTCCAGCCTGGGAAACAAGAGTAAAACTCTGTCTCCAAAAAAAAAAAAAAAAAAAAAAAAAAAAAAAATCCAATCCCAGACAAAGTTCATATAATTTTTATCCATTACTTTATTTTTGTCCATATCAATGATCACAGTCTGACATAAAATGTATTCTAATTATTTGCTTATTACCTTTTTTCTACTACAAAAATTTATATTCAAAGAGGGTGGTGTTGGGATAAATAGCTGCTAATGCTGTATCTTTGATGCTAACACTGGAATGCATATAGTAAACATTGAATAAAAAATATTTGTTGAATGAATGAATAAACACTCATTTAACCATTTAGTCATTAGAAACTAGAGATTAATATTATTTTTCACCATAAAGTATTACTTATTTTGTAAACTTTTTGCCTACACAAAGACAAATATTTACATTTACAAAGTAAAAGATTATTCCAAGATGCATGTTCATTCATTTTCATTCATTTAGCCAACATTTCTTTTAGGCTTTATTCCAAGTTTGGAAGACAATGGAGAAGAAAAAAACACACTTTATGACATTGGGGCATAGAGTGAGACAATAATTATTCCAACACATACAAATAAATGCACAATTTTTGCAATTGTAAAAAGAGTAAAAATAAAATTTATATTAAAAATGTCTTATCCATTTTGTGACTATAAATGTCCAACTGGAAGTTTTACTTTTTTAAATACATTTGGGTTTTTTTTTGTTTTGCAACTTTACTACAAGTAGTAGATAACATATTCAAAGCATAAAGCAGTGATTCTAACTACTTAGTTTATTAGTTGGAATTTATTTCAGTAATTTCACTTATTAATATATTGGATCTTGACATATATAATACTTAATAATTTCCCTAAATATGATTAACTTAATTACATTCCTTTAATTTAAATACATGTGTAAATTTTATGTGCATTTTATTATTGCAATGAACTAATTTCTGTCAGGAAAAAATTTTTTTCAGAAATCAAATGTTATACAAGAAAAACACATTCTGAAATAATTGGAACTATCTCAAATATATTGGCTCTGAGAAGGGATGTAATAAGCTGAGCAAGTAATCAAATGGATATAAATGTGCAGTGTTTTTGGAAACTCTACACTATTTCTAAAAGATAAAATATTCATCATTTGTGCTTATTTAATTACTGATAATCAGAGACTGAAGTGCAGGGTGTTAGTGAGTATTTAGCAAAGAGGAAATTTAATT
This sequence comes from Rhinopithecus roxellana, assembly GCF_007565055.1. Classification (NCBI taxonomy): domain Eukaryota; kingdom Metazoa; phylum Chordata; class Mammalia; order Primates; family Cercopithecidae; genus Rhinopithecus; species Rhinopithecus roxellana. The sequence goes on along the minus strand of NC_044555.1, from coordinate 61,027,788 downwards.
TCTTTTCCTATGAAGGACAATTGTCATCATGTCTCTTAAGGTTGATTTTGGTTACCATATATTATGTAGTTTGACAATTGATAAGAAAAATGTTATCTGGAAAAATAAGAACTTCTTGAAATAAAATATTGCTATTTTTGAATTGGAAATTATCTTTAAGAGCACAGTATTTAATGACATTTAATGATGCGTGCTGTGGCCTGACATAAAGCACATTAAGGTCCACAGATAATTGCCATGAATGTTTATTAAATACTGATAACATCTAAGCATGTGTTTTACATTTTTTTTTTTTTTTTTTTTTTGAGATGGAGTTTCACTCTTGTCGCCCAGGCTGGAGTGCAATGGCATGATCTCAGCTCACTGCAACCTCTGCCTTTCAGGTTCAAGCAATTATCCTACCTCAGCCTCCTGAGTAGCTGGGATTACAGGCACACGCCACCACGCCTGGCTACTTTTTTGTATTTCAGTAGAAACGGTGTTTCACCATGTTGGTCAGGCTGGTCTCAAACCCCCTGCTTCAGGTGATCCACCTGCTTTGGCCTCCCAAAGTGCTGAGATTACAGGCATGAGCCACAGTGCCCAGCTGGGTTTTATATATCTTACAAAATTTTACTTCTTATTACATGAAATGGCCAATTTTCTCCCCAACTGAGCTCAGATTCCAGTAATATAGATTTGTAATTATTATTTACAACATGAAGCAGTTGGATTTTCTACCTAATCAGCAAAACAGTTGATTTTATTTTAAAACGTAAAGCTATAGCTCTTGTTATTCAATGATGCCTGAATGCCTGCGCTTTGGAAGAATCTCTACAGTCTGCAATGTAGACTTTGTTATACCAGTAGAGTATTTTTTTCTATGTGAAGGAAACAACAACAAAAAATAGAACCTGCTAAAATAGCTTATAAAGGTCTAGGTTGTGAAACAAAGCTTAAGGAGTAATATAGTTTCTATTTTTTGTTATTTAATGCAATTTGCTTATCTTCAGTAATATGGGTATTTATCATAACAGAGAGGACTAATATCTACCTAGGAAGTTATAGGACATGAGGACATTATAAGAGGTAGATTGGTAGATGTATGTGTAGATGGGTAGATTGAGAGAAAAGTAAATAGATTTTATTTACTATTATTGGTTATTTTGCACACTAGTTGATACAATTTCTTCATAGTGTCCTTGGTCTTTATATTTTGGTGTGTTTCTGCATAGGCAAATTCTGAGTGATGACCTTTTGATGACAGGTGATTTTCCTTTAGTAATATTTGCTGTAGTAAAGTTTCCTACAGTAATTTGAAACCTGATCACTGCTAGTGACATCCAGCACTCCCTTCCTTTCTTACTCTTGGCTGATACTCTTCTTTTGTGCTTAACTAAGAATATAGAGAAAAATCAGAGTCAAATTGTCTGTTTATTCCCTTACATTGAGCAGCCTAATTTGGTTCGCATCTTCTCTATACTAATTTAAAATTTTTACTGGATTATTTCTGTCAACATACACATTCAACATTGACTTTGCCAGAACTATTATTGTCTGGGAGTCTAAGTCTCTTTGCAGGTCTCTAAGAACTTGTTTTATGAATCTGGGTACTCCTGTATTGGGTGCATATATGTTAAGGATAGTTAGCTCTTCTTGTTGAATTGATCCCTTCACCATTATGTAATGTCCTTCTTTGTCTTTTTTGGCATCTGTTGGTTTAAAGTCTGTTTTGTCAGAGACTAGGGTTTTTTTTTTTTTTTTTTTTTTTTTTTTTTTTTTTTTTTTTTTTTTGCTTTACATTTGCTTGGTAAATTTTCCTCCATCCCTTTATTTTGAGCCCATGTGCATCTTTGCATGTGAGATGGGTCTCCTGAAGACAGCACACCAATGCGTCTTGACTCTTTCTCCAATTTGCCAGTCTGTGTCTTTTAATTGGGGCATTTAGCACATTTACATTTAAGGTTACTATTGTTATGTTATTGTGAATTCGATCCTGTCATCATGATGCTAGCTGGTTATTTTGCACACTAGTTGATGCAGTTTCTTCACAGTGTCATTGGTCTTTATATTTTGGTGTATTTTTGCAGTAGCTGGTACCAGTTTTTCCTTTCCACATGTAGTGCTGCCTTCAGGAGTTTTTGCCAAGGCAGCACTGGTGGTGACAAAATGCCTCAGCATTTGCTTATCTGGAAAGGATTTGTATTTCTCCTTCACTTATGAAGCTTACTTTGGCTGGATATGAATTCTGGGTTGAAAATTCTTTTCTTTAAGAATGTTCAATATTGGCCCCCACTCTCTTCTGGCTTGT